>NC_090186.1:38120105-38277605 GCF_024679245.1 Pseudorasbora parva | reverse complement strand
TTGCTGTCAATCTCATGTCAATCTTGAGTGCATATAGAGTAGTTTTGCATCCTTCATATCTTCAAGTCTTTAGTTTTATCATATTTATAAAAGACAGATATGCTATACCGAGTCTTTCTGAATAAAACCGAGCGGCTGGAGGCGTGTCATGTGGGTTGAGCTAAAGAGTCACGAGCGTGCGCAGCTATTGTACTATGCACTTGCACTTGCACTTATTGTACTTGCACTATGAAATTTGTTTTCAAAAGTTTGCATTTTCAGCCCCCCAAAAGGCCTTTGTCGTGTTAACGAATGTCCAAAAAGCAAAAATAAATTAATTTAAAAAAATCAGTTTTTAGTTAAAGAAAAAGTGTTGTGTAAACAGCCCCTAGCTGAACTGTTCCTTAAAGGGACAGTTCACCCAAAATTGAAAATTCTGTCATCATTTACTTACCCTCATGTTGTTCCAAACCTGTATGAGTTTCTTTGTTCTGCTGAACACAAAACAAGATATTTGGAAGAATGTTTGTAACAAAGCAGATAGAACAACCATTCATTACCATAGTATTTTTCCCTACTATGGTAGTGAATGGTTGCTCTATCTGTATGGTTGCAAACATTCTTTCAAATATCTTATTTTATGTTCAGCAGAACAAAGAAACTCATACAGTTTTGGAACAACATGAGGGTAAGTAAATGATGACAGAATTTTCATTTTTGGGTGAACTATCCCTTTAAGATCTCCTGTTGTACCCTCATGACAACCAATTGAGCATGTCACCTCTTTCTTGTGTGGTCTTTTTTGAAACGGTTACATACAAACACAAGTAAGTGATCGAGGTTGTGGTTTCTGTCTCGGAGAGAACTTTCTCTTTACGGGCGGAAGAGGCAGACGTGTGATAACATCTCGCCCTAGTGGAGGAGGAATGTGAACCTCGCTAATGCCGGAGCTGAAGGCCAAGCTCTATATGACATGACATTCAGAACATCCACAAGTGCCACATGACTGTCAATTTTCACACCACTGCTGGTGGTATTTTTCACATTAGTCACCATAAGCAGTAAGTATTTGAATACACATCTGATGCACAGCTGAAATGTATTGATCAGAAAGACAGATTTGCATAGGAAACATATAGCTAATTTCACTTATTTCAGCAAGCCAGACTCAAAACCATGTCCCCAGGAACACTGTAGCCTTTCAATATCAAGGGCATTACCACTGCACCACAGTTCATCTAGCTAATTAAAAAGCATAAAAACATGTTGAAACCATTTTGAGCATGTCACAGGATTGATGTTACAATTTTAATTACGAGGGTAATGACTTCTTTAAGTTTGAGGAGCTGCAGAGACGCTTTAATGGGTGGAGAATGTTGCTGATCCCACATCTAAGAGCAGCAGGTTTGTGAAACCTTTATCTTTGATCCATATCCCAAAGCCTGTAGCTGTCACTCATCAGCAGAGGAGAGACAACACAATGCTCCTGAACAAATATCAAACCTTTGGCTTTAAACGCGGGTCTTTTGCGGGATTAAACGTTGCCTTGTTTAATGTCACATAAATGGTGAAGCGATCATTCTTTACTGATTTTCTGGATTAAAAAAAAATATACTAAAACAAGTTAGTTTAGGATGCAATTCTCACTATTATGCGCTTGTTAGCATGTATACTGGCTATTTATTAGTAATTATGATTATATTCTGCATGCCCATTTTCTGCATCCTTAAAGGTGCACTATGCAACTTTCCGTCCACTGGAGGGCGCCTATTCTAAACAAAGGCGTAGTTTGATGTCGCCAGGTGTGAGCGCAGTATCTCGGGACATGTGGTCTTCACCTCACAGCCGGTGGAAAATGAGACTCGGGCAGAAATCATGTTCATGGATGCGATTATTAATGTTACTGTAGTGTAAAGCAGAGCAGGACCGAGTGTTGTGGGGCTGAGCACGGCCGCTGGAGCGATTGTTATACAAGCACACGGCTCCCGAGTACAGGGACTTTTATTATGACGGGACGGGACACAGTCACCGGGCGCTCGCACTTCCGCTTTTTCCGGTCAGGTAAAGCAGCTTGGTTTATCATATCAGATACATTTAAGTGTGTTTAAAATGATGTTATGACGTTCCTCTGTGGGTTCGCTCGGCGCTGCTGGAACTTGTTCACACTGCTAAGAGTAAAGCGCTTCTGCAGAATAAAACTGAGGGTAACGCAGATATGACAGGCGACTCGCTCAAACGCTATGCTGAAATGTCTCGGGTCCTTGGTTAAAATAGCAATTTTCCAACCCAATTGCTGGGTTAGTCAATTTTTGACCCAACCTTGGGTTGTTTTTTACCCAGAATTTTTTAGAGTGTAACAACAGAAATAATTTAATTAAACTAATTTAGAATTTTAAGGCAATGTTACATGAAGTGGTTTGACTAAAATTAACGTAAAGGAACTGTATGTAAGAATTGTATTCCAAATTAATCATAAAATGGCCCTGATATGTCACTAGACATTAAGAAATCTTGTTGATTTTTAAATACTTCTATCACTGACAACATTAGTCCAGCCAGGATGTTGTCATTTAAAAGTTGTTGTTGCAGCCCTCAACTGATGTTGTCATGTTGTGTTTTAGCCTGAAGCTCCGCCCTCCACCTATCTACCAATCACGAAGTCAGTAGTGTTTCAGCATCCGGGTTGCCAGATCTGCTCAAGTTACCACAGCTGCAGCTACAAACGCTCCTGCTGATCCTGCAGCCTATCTGGCAACCTCGAGTCAGTGGGGAGAGGGAGAGCGGATACACCGCTCTACAGTCATTTGAAAGTGATTGCAGTACCAGTTTTGGCCACAATCTTACATACACTTCCTTTAAGGTTGAATTCTACAGGATGTCCGGATGTGTGTGTCACCTTCATTAACGGCCCGCCTGGAAATAAAGATGCCGTGATGCCAAACCCCCTCATGGAAGAAGAATGCCACTGTGTTTAACTGTGACAACGAGCGCTCATGAGGGCCAACTAAATGCTGGATTCTCAATAGTATGCGAATTATGTAAAGTTTGCAGCATGTCCATGAGTTTTACATGCTGGTCTGTTATTATAGGGACTTTGATGTTACATTTTCACACCCCTGAACAAAACTGTGAATGGGTGCTTTACTGGGCGGTCCTTGGCACTGAAAGCTGTATGGAATCCATACCTTTCACCATCAGTCTAGAGGTCTGGCTATGCAAGACTACATTGTATAAAGTACTGTATCCGAATCCATGAATATTCATAGCAATTTCGTAAGGTTTAGAATGATTTCTAAATGCTTTAAGAGATTTTTTTCCCAATAAATTAATTAGTAGTTTTATATCAAATGCATTAATTCCAGCTGTGTTCACCCCAAAATAAAAATTGTCATCATTTACTCACCCTCAAGTTTTTCCAAACCTGTATGAGTTTCTTTGTTCTGCTGAACACAAAAGAAGATATTTGATAACATTTTTGTAACAAAGCAGATATCTTTGGTAGTGAACGGTTGCTTTATGTGCTTGGTTACAAACATTATTCCAAATATCTTCTTTAGTAGAAGAATTTTAATTTTTGGGTGAACTATCCCTTTAAGGGTTTTACTAGTCAAATTCAACTAAACCAGACTTTAATGTGCAGAGATGAAGCGTCACTTTTACTTTTAAAGTATTGTGCAGATCTGGGGGATGATGTTGTGTCTGAAGTGTTAAGGCTAGATATCACATTTCACTCCAGTGCACAGTGTTTGGCTTTTCACTGGAGCTGAACACACCTTACAACACCAAATGAATCCAAAGGTCTTGAGCTGGGAATTCCTCAAATAACTCTTGTGCTTTACCACCGTTCTTCTGATGGAGGACACAAAGCAGGATTCAAAAAACGACTTTGTTCAGTTAACAGCAGTTGTTTCTTAAAGGGCATATTAAATTATTTTAAAAGCAGGGTAAATGGGACGAATAATCAGAATCCGACTTGAAAATTGGGTCAGTGTAGGAATTCAATGGGTTTCTTCCACAACTGTGTTTACGTTTGCTAACATTTCCTGCTCCATAAACTCACGTCATCCCCTGGCAGTTTGTGCGGCGTAATAGACTTTAAATGAATGTGAGAACACATGTAAACACAGGACATTTGGTCAGAGCCAAAGCTCACTGCTGAAATACAAGCATCAACAAATCCATTGCCAGCTTACATTAACTAATTTGAGAATGTGTGAGTGTTTTGTCACTTCTACAGCTACTGATTGGAAATATGGAGCTTTCTAGCAAAACAGTCAAGTTTCTGCTGCCAGAGCTGTCTACCACCCGCACGAAAGCAAAACATACAGAACATACAGTAGAGTGACTTTTACTGACTTTTGTTTATGGCTCTCTGGAGCTAATTCAATGTCATGTCATTTACACAGTGAAAATATTAACAAAGCACAGAATAATATGCCTATTTAAAGTTCAAGTTTTCACCATACCAGGATCAGACATATCAAATAACCTCAAGTTCGCAAATACCCGCTTTTAGCTGCTGATGATGACAGACAAATGGACAGAACATGTCTGTGTGCGAATGAAGAGTCAATCATTGAGCAATTACTTCCCATCAGCGAGACGTGCTCTCATAAAATAAGCAAAATAGTGGTAATCACGGCATATGTTCGGTCATGTTGCGCTAATTTAAGGCAGAGTGTAGTGTGTTGCACACAGGAACAGAACATTCAAGAACATTAAAAAATGGATGTGTAAACAGTGCTCATGTGGTTATTCCTATTTCAGGACTACCTCCTGTGTGTTCGTACACATGGGCCTTGGGTCTTTTTATGGATCAAGGCTGCTCATATCACGGTTGGGTAGCTGCCATCTCACACGTCAGGTTATCTGTGTTAATTGCAGTGACTTCACTGAGTAGCTCAACTTGGGGGAAGCGATGATGTTACCGACTCCCATGAAGAAGGCCGGACACTTGGCTTCTGGAGGAACATACTACACTTTTAGTGGTAGGCAATATATCAAGAGGTTGTGTAATATTAAATCACTGAAAAATATCCATTCATCAATACTTTATTCATTTGTCTTTCAAACATGTTTTGAAAATCATGTTGACCTCATGTTTCAGAGTTGAAGGTCACTGAAAAACAGTGTTGAGGTTTAACGTACAAGTAATTTGAGTTAGGTAATCAGATTACTTTTTTGAGTTAGGTAATCAGATTACTTTTTTGAGTTAGGTAATCAGATAACTTTTTTAAGTAGCTAGTAAAGTAGCACATTAGGTTTAAAATTTACAACAAAATATCTGAGTTACTTTTTTTTTTTTAAAGTGTCATTTGTATTACTTTTTTTAAAAGTAACGCAAGTTACTTTTTCACATTTATTTGACGTTGAGAGAAATCGTGAGTAAGTGCAAACATGATGGTTATTGTATAGTTCTAGACTAAATGTGAGCGTTTCCTCATCTCACTTTGGACATGAGGTTTATTATTTCAATTTTGGTGTGAAGAGGTCTTAACATTTGCACACAAATATAACTTTTTTGTTATAAAAAACAAATGTGAGAAAAAAGTAACGCAAAAGTAACGTAATGCACAATTAGTTACTTTTTACGGTAGTAAAGCAATGTTGTAATGCATTACTTTTCAAAGTAACTTTCCCCAACTGAAAAAGTGGTTAGATATACTAAAGGATTAGTTCACTTCAAAATGAAAATTTCCTGATATTTTACTCACCCCCCATCTCATCCCAGACATTCATGTCTTTCTTTCTTTAGCCGAAAAGAAATTACGTTTTTTTTTTTAGAAAACATTCCAGGATTTTTCTCCACAAAATGGATTTTGATGGCAACCAAAAGGATGAAGGTACAAATCAATAAAGTTTCAAAGTGCTTTGAAGGGCTTCAGAGGCTCTGCACGATCCCAGACAAGGAATAGGGTCTTATTAGGATCTAGCGAAACCATCGGCCATTTAAAACATTTAATTAAAATGTATATACTTTATAACCTAAATTGCTGATATGTACTGCTCTGTGATACAACGCAAATTACGTAATCATGTTCAAAAGGTCACATTAGACGTAGATGGAAGTGCCGCCCAAAGCAAATGTGCGAAGACTAATACAAACACCCTTAAAAAAACGGAAAATGGTCCGACATCGCTGTTTTACCTTTTTTTGCTAAAGGACATTTGTATTAGTCTTTGCACATGCGTTTTGTAAACACGGGGGCGGTGATTCTGCCTATGTCTAGCGTAACCTTGGTGACGTGATTACGTAACCTGTGGCGAGGTGAAGGGCAGCGCAAGATGAGCAATTTCGGTTAAAAAATATACATTTTTTGAAAATGGCAGATGGTTTCGCTAGATAAGACCCTATTACAAATCTGGACTTTTACATTTTTATAAAAATTAAAAATTAAATAAAATAAATGCTGTTGTTTTGAACATTCATTAAAAAAGAAGCCTGATTAATATATAGTTTCCACCAAAATCAAGCAACACAACTGTTTTCAACATTGATACTACTAATAAATATTTCCTGAGCAGCAAATCAGCATTATAATTTCTAAAGGATTATGTGACAATGAAGACAGGAGTAATGATGCTGAAAATTCAGCTTTGCATCGCAGGATTAAATTACATTTTAAAATATATTCAAATAGAAAACAGTTATTTGATATTGTAATAATATTTGACAATATTATTGTAATACTGTTTTTTGGATCAAATAAATGCACCTTTGGAAAACATGATAATTTTATAAAGAAAATCTTAAAGACCCCAAACTATTTGCAGGTATATATATCACACTATTATATATTCTAGGGGTGTAACGATACGCGTATTCGTATTGAACCGTTCGGTACGAGGCTTTCGGTTCGGTACGCGGTACGCATTATGTACCGAACGGTTCTTGGACTAATTAATTAGATTTGGAAAATAAAAAAGTGTGTGAAAAATAATAATATGCGTTCAACAAGGTAGCCCAATAACCAAAACGACATAACAGGCAATGCCCCTGACACCGCCGAAGTGAAAGAAAGAAAAAAAAACACCAAATATGTTTTAGGCTGCTCAGTCAGGTGCTCGCTTACTCAGTAGGCTACGCGCTGAATCCTCGCAAAATGGCTATTGCGTTTAACAAACCAGAAATAGAAGATCCTCCAATAACCAACAGGTCTGGTGTTTGGGTGAACTTTGGATTCTTGGTAAGCTATGATGTTGTTGGCAAGATTGATGGATTAAAAAACAACGGTAGGCCTATGTCGCATTTGCTGATGGTACAGCAGCGGGAATAATTCATGTCATGTCAATCAAAGCCGACAACAAGACGATAAAAAGGAGAAACAGCCACAAACTATCCCCGCAGCATTTAGACAGACATTTCCAACTTATTCAAATGGCAAAAGACATCACCGCGGCGAGTGGTCCATTTATAGCCGCGGATATGAGACCTAACGCCCGTTTCACACATAAGTTACTCCTTCTGCAGTACGTGTGCGGTGTGTATTTTTTCCCGTACCCATGTTAACGGATGACAGTTTTCAAACTGCACGCGGGTGCTGTCCGTCAGTCCGTTCCAGGAGCGTTGCGTCTGCACCAGTGCACGGATCGTTTTCGTACCGAGTCTATTTTTTGCTGCGCTGCGTTGCTGCATTAAAGTGGTAGAACATTGTTCGCATTAAAATAAACATGTACTGACGCGAAAATCTAGTAATTTCACCAAAGATGCATCTCATTTAAAATATACTCTTGTTTCAAAGTCAACACATGGCTTTTTTTTCTCAAGTAAAGCAACAAAACGACACCTTACCTGGCATTTAGGTTAAAAAAATGTGCCATAATGGAGAGCACTCGTACTTTCTTGAAGGTGAAAAGCAAAGTTCTTTTTGACCTGCAGGATTTCTTTTAAAAGGGTGTAAAAACGAAAGAAAAGACGAGAGTCGGCTGTTTTTGAATAGACTATTGGAAGTTTCTAATTTAAAATGTTTGTGATTTAAGGCTATAAACTATGTTTAAATGTTTTGCCACTTGTGTGAGCTAAATCTAAAGTATATAAATATGAATAAATGAATTTAATAAAATGTTGTTTAAATGTAGTAGGCTACGTAACCTGACTTCTATTAAAGAGTAAACAAAGAGAATTGGAATTCTGACGAGGCATGTTTAGTAAAAACTTTTGGATTTTAAATAAAAAATAATGAATAAATGCTGTGTTTGTATGCAACAGCGGATCAGTTGCGGACTGCAAATGCAGCATATGTGAAAGCACTACAGGGTGTGGGGCTCCTGCAACGCAACACGCAACGCAACACGCACCAATGTAAAGAGCTAATGTCTTATTCCTGTAACTACATAGAAGATGGGTAAAATCATACAACAACAAAAAAATCATACTTTGTTAGTTTTAATAAAATAATAATAAAAAAAGGTAATTTCTGCCAATTTTTTCTTTTTGCTGTATCTAAAACATACCGAACCGTACCGAACCGAACCGTGACACCAGTGTATCGTATCGAACCGAACCGTGAATTTTGTAAACCGTTACACTCATATTTTTGTTTTGTAAAATTGTTAAGTCATTTGAACTAAATACATCGTGATCAGCTTGCCACCAATGTGACCTGATGATTAATGAAAAACTGTGCATCTCTCAACATCTTCATGGTCTTCATTCACTTTTGTTCAGAGCTTTTTGACTTTTGGTTTGTCATCGCAGACATGCATGTTTGTTTAGGTTGTAGAGAAGATCAGAGGATATAATATATAGATATATCTGCACAGCCCAAGCAGAACCACTGCCAGTCCAGATATATGACTGCTTTCGGGAATGTGTTTGCCTCAGACTCTGAATCTCAGGATTGAGTGTCAGTCTTTTCAACATCAACAAGCCTCCACCTTCTAACGCTTCAGCACTTCTTCATGTCCCATGACCTCCGGACTTGCAGTGATGAAAGTAAACAAACATTGTCTTACCTGGCCAGGTAACATGAGAGCCGCTGACTTCCTGCCGTGGATCCGTTAAGAGCTCACTTCCAACCACCCCTGCCATTAGGGCTGTGCCTTAAGGGTGCAGGGGCTTTACGGGATGGGGGGAGGTGGAGAGGTCTGGGGGGCTACTAATGGACCTCAGATACATTAAGTTGAAAGCAGCAACTGAAGGGGAAAGAGATTTAAGATGAGAGGTGATTTGTAGAGTGTGAAACTGAACTATGGTCTGCTCAGTTTAACTAGAAAAGGTTACTGGTACATCAACAGATTTTAAAGAAAGCTTGTGAATCAATAACTTTTAAATGCAATTATAGGATCCCAAGGTATAGGATTTTGATTATAAATTATTGAATTTAAGTCATTACAGGATTTTTGATTATAAATACGTAATTTGACCTGTTTAATGGTGTGTATCACTTAGAGTTATTATTGTTACCTAAAATCATATGTTAACTGAAAACTTGCAAAGTTTGCGTTCTTCCGAGCAACTTTGTGTTAACTCACGAAATGTTTGCGTTCTTTCAAGGAACTTTGCGTTCGTGTGTAAAATGTAAGCTCTCCTCCGAGAACGTTTGCTTTCGCTCGCTGTTACAGATGCGTGTAAGAGCGCACGGAGACGAAGGAGAACTGGAAACAGGACTTTAATCATAAAACTCAGGAACACTCTTACACGTAACACACAAACGAGAACCGACAAACACTGAGGGCAAACTGAGGGTTTAAATACAGAGCAAACGAAGCCCCAGGGCGGAGTCGATAGTGGGAGGAGCCATGGAAGAGAAGGAGCCTCAGATGGAGAAGGAGCCTCAGATGGAGACGACGAGCCGAGCAGCCCCCGTGAAGACGATGGTTCTGGAGGCCGAGGTGACACCGCAGCGACGAGCACCCGAGGTGGAACCGGGGGACCAGAGGCCAGCGGCTGATCCGGTGGGACTGAGGACAAAGGCGGAGCTGAAGGGAGGGTGGAGCCAGACGAAGCCGCAGGTGAAGGCAGGTCAAAGACAGACCAAGGCGGAGCCGAAGAGACGACGAGCCCGGAGAAGCCGTATGACCGATGGTTTCCGGTGGAGCCGAGGGTGGGGGGAGCCAAGGGGGCGCCAAAGTGTCGACGGGCCGAGGCAAAACAGATGACACAGAGGCTGGAGGCGGAGACAGGGGAACCTCAGTGCCGGACAGAGCTTTTGGCCAGAAGACCCTTGGCACGTTCACACAGCTTGTGGGTGGAGCAGAGGGACGAAAGAGCAGCAGTGAAGGAAGCACTGAGGAATGGACCGACTGAGGAGGTGGGAGAGGGAGGCTGGGTGGGAATTCTTCAACCTCAGGAGATACTGGGGGTGCTGGAGATTCGAAAAACACTGGAGATACAGGGGGCACAGGGAAAACCTCTCCAAAAAAGTCAATTAGGTCCACCTCAAAAATTGTTCTCAGTTCTACTGTGTAGCTGCCAGCGACTTCCTGCAACTCATCCACTGCAGTGGTGTTGTGGGCATTGCTTTCCTCCCAGCCCTCGAACTCCATAATAACTCCCTCCGCAATGTACGGTATTGCCGGCTCATGCACCTGGTCAGACCTTTATTGGTGGTCCGGGCTCTGTGGCCATCTGTCCTTGTCCTCGGTACAGGCTCGTCATCCGCGATGGCCGGTCCCCACAGTCTGCGTTGGGCTCGTGCAACTTCTCTGTTGCGTCACTCGCTGGTGGTGGTTGGCTGGTCTCTGGAAGTGGTGGAGTGGGACTGGTAATGCTGTCCTCCTCATATGGGCCGATGGTAAATGGCGAGTGGTTATTTACCAGTACCCACACGCGTGCCTTGCTCGTGCCATCAGGCGGTCTCCCTGCTCCAGGGAGATAAACTGGAAATCGGGAAGGGCCATGGGAAGATGGGGAAACTTAAACAAAACAAAGGAAAAACGCTGCCAAAAAAAACAAAAAACAAAACAGTTTCGGTCGGTTCTTTTGTTACAGATGCATGTAGGAGACAAAGGAGAACTGGAAACAGGACTTTAATCATAAAATTCAGGAACACTCTTACACATAACACACAAACAAGAACCGACAAACACTGAGGGCAAACGAGGATAACAAGGTGCAGGTGAAGGACATGGCACAGGTGACTGACATGACTAATTAACCAAACTGGGGAGAAACAGAGTAACACAAGCTAAACCAAAACAGACAAGACAGGCATACATGTAACACTCGCAAAATGTTTGCATTCTTCCGATAAACTTCGCCTGTAAAATGTTTGCTTTCCTCCGAGAAAGTTTGCTTTCGCTCGCATAATGTTTACGTTCCTCTGAGAAACGTTTCGTTCGCCTTGCAAAATGTTTGAGTTCTTCTGAGAAACTTTCCGTTCGCGTGTAAAACGTTTTCTTTCGTCTGAGAAACTTTGCGTTAGCTCACAAAATGTTTGCGTTCTTCCGAGAAACGTTTCTTTGGAGCACGAACATTTTATAAAACATGTAACACTCGCAAAATGTTTGCATTCTTCCGATAAACTTCGCCTGTAAAAAGTTTGCTTTCCTCCGAGAAAGTTTGCTTTCGCTCGCATAATGTTTACGTTCCTCTGAGAAATGTTTCGTTCGCCTTGCAAAATGTTTGAGTTCTTCTGAGAAACTTTCCGTTCGCGTGTAAAACGTTTTCTTTCGTCTGAGAAACTTTGCGTTAGCTCACAAAATGTTTGCGTTCGTCCGAGAAACGTTTCTTGGAGCACGAACATTTTATAAAAAATGTACATACAACTAATATACAACTAAAAAATATTAAAAACTCATTCCAAATATTAACTATATAAACTACAATAAAACTAACTAATTTACAATATTTTCACTTCAGCAAACATGCATATAAAAATGAAGATAATGAAATGAGATTGGGGCATATTATCACACTTTTTTTCATGTCTATAGGCACATACCCTAAATAATTTGATATAAAAGAATCAACTGAACATCTTCACCATTATTGGCAATGCAACAGATACAGTTAATTTAACACGTTGAACTTTTTTGACAACATCCCAACAGAAGGTAAGTTGTCACAAAACCTGCTATTAAATAACCCGTTAGAAGCTGTTGAATGGTTTCACCATTGGAAATTTAAACAGATTTTAAGCACATGTAGAAGGCAACAGAAAAATCTGTTGAAAAAAAGTCTTTGTTCACAGAGGCTGCATTTATTTTGGTAAAAAAAAAAAAAAAATACAGTAAAAACTATACATCACATAGAGCATAATGACAATAAACATAATATAATTGAGTATATAAGTTTAACTAACTGTTTGACTAGGAGTATATTGAAACAAGTCTGTATTGTTGATTGCATGTCAACTTCATGCAGTTCATGATCAGGTCATGGTGACTAAGTGAATGCGATCTGTCACACTGATCCCAGTCATGCAAATTGTCACACTTCCACAGCAGTTGCTTTATGTTATTTATACACCCAGTCTTGATGACTAATATTACTATATTAGCATAGAATTTGAAGATATTTCATCAGATCTGTTGCAAAATGCACACATTAAAATCTGATTTGTTGGGGTGATTATCTTGAGATGATGAAAGTAGATTTAGCTTAATTCAAAAGGTTTAGCTTAAAACGCATCAAAATGATCAAATTAGATTAAGTGCATATGAGTGATGTAAGATCATTTCACATCTAGCTTATGAGTACTTTGCATTCAGTGAGATAAAAAAAGAGTTGCTTGTCAGAAAGTAATATGAGTCCCCCTGCAGTCAATAATTTTATCGATTTAAAGGTGCCCTAGAATGATTTGAAACAATATTTTAAATTGTTCTCTGATATCTAAATAGAGGGTATGTGGCTTATTTAAGGTCCGAAATTGTCCAGATCGTTTCCAAAACTAGCATAGATCTAGACAACACAGGGGATATTATCATAATGTTGTCTTACTAAGAAACTTTCAATTTTATCAGAACTGGGTTCTACATTCAAGAAGTGGATAAAATCACTGTTTGCAGGAATATGGTTGGAATCTGCCCTTTCTTCAGTTTTAGACGCTGAGCGAATCCTGCTTGATATTGCCCCGGGTTAGAAAAACCCTCCGTGGTGAAATGGGCCGAACAAACGAACAACTTTGAATTAAATTGTTGCCGTATCTGATTGTAAATAAACATCAACCATGACTGTTGACATTGTTTATCTGTGGGAAGGCTATGAAAAGTCCTCACGTCCCCTGCACAGTCTCGAACATGACATTTATTTCCATGATCTGCAGTTTTCGCTTTCCTCGCGTGATGTTTGTTTATCTGCTGAACTGATGATTCGGCTGCGCAGTTCCACCCGATAATGAACATGGGCTGACATGCAAATGTTGGGGCGTACATATTAATGATCCCAGCGATTGCATCACAGGTGGCGTTATGTTGAAAATTGCCTGTTTTTTTCCGTGGTGTTTTTCACAAACAAGATTTATATATGAAGGACGAGGCAATGGTGTTTGAGACTCACTGTATGTGATGTCCATGTACTGAACTCTTGTTATTTAACTATGACAAGGTTAATTCAATTTTTCATTCTAGGGCACCTTTAAAACTCCTCTTTGATAATCAAAATGACATATTTAAAAAAAAAAATCCCTGTGAAAACGATTTCATCATGCCTTAAAATAGCTTGAATGTAACTCTTAACCATTGCTTCATTTAGTATGTGTGGAAACACTAATATGCAAATTAGCCCGCCTCCACTCACTCACACCAGCTTGGACTACAGGGTGAATTCAGGGTGATGGGACACATCTCAATGGCAAAAAGTGTCCCAATCACACTATCAACTGTAGTAACGTACACAATGGCAAGTGGAAATACCGGTTTACGTAAGCACCACAGTGCATGCATGTGGTGCTCGGCCAATAGTGAGCTGCCATTCTGCCGTAGAACCTGGAAGCGTTGTACTGTGTGAATTGCCCAACGACATGAATAATGTAAGAGAGTGAGAGGGAAGAGAAGAGATTGTTGAATAAAGTCGCTATTTGTGAGTTAAGCAAGCAAAACTGTATCTGTTACTGCTTGAATGCCATGTCATTTGGATATTAAATACAAAAGATTGTGACATAAACAGTAGCCTATTTCATAAAAGTGTACATGTGTAATCAGAGACTTGAAAAGCACAAGCAGCCAGATCCCTGACTGTCACACACGTAGCCCAAAGCTGCGGCCAGGAAAGCAGTGCCCATGAACAGGTGGGCATAGCGCCTGTCAAGCGGGCAGAGATTGATGTGACGGGTTACGGTGCTGCTGGGTATTCTCTTTCCGCACAGACAGCTGTGCTGCATTGAAGGGAAATGTGTTGTCTCTTACAGGGACGAGACACACTGGAGCTCTCGGAAATCTCTAGTCAATTTGAGTTCAAGAATGGGCCTTCTATGGGCCAGCATTTTCACCTTGACATGAGTAAATTACTATTTAATGATCATGCCAATAGATCTGCTGAATGAATTAGTTTTTACAGTAATCCCCCCCCCCCTACTGCAGAGAGAGACGTTGTAAGACATGTTATTGAAAGACATGAATGCTCCCGCTCTTTCTTTTTTATTTTAGAAAGAAAAGAAATGGAAAGAAAATAGATGATGAGCTAATGACATCTGATCCAAAAGAAAGGAGGATGCTTGCAACTTTTTACTCAAAGGTATACCTAAACAGCCAATGCCTGAAGAGTAAAGGAGTTAAAGATACAAAAACGATCAAAAGCAGTTCAGCAGCTCTCGGTCGGTCGGGCCCTTGGTCTTGATGGATTTCCTGCAGAATTTTATAACATTTTTGGCATGTACACAAGGAAGATGTGTTGGTTGTAGGTCTTTAAAGGTTTTTTTGAAAATAAGGAATTGCCAACTAGTTGTAAAAGAGCTGTACTTTCATTACTACCCAAGAGAGGTGACCTTGTTCTTTTACAAAACTGAAGACCAGTGGCACTATTATGTACACACTATAAAATTCTTGAGAAGTGTTTTTCAAATAGACTAAAATACCTTGGGTTTATGATACAAAGAAACCAGACTTATTGTACACCAAATAGTACTATAATACATAACCTTTTTCTTTTAAAAGATGTCATTGATTTGGTGTACATGGATAATTAAGATTTAGGTATATTTTCTATTGATCAAGAAAATGTGTTTGAAAGAGTATTGTTATTTGTTTAACACTCTCAATGCTTTTGGAATTTGAATTTTTTTGATCATGGATAAATCTTTTATGGGAATTAGTAATGCTAAAGGTGGGAGGTGGGCTTAGTCAGCCAGTTTTAGGGGTATTTGACAGGGAGGTCTTTGCAGAACAACTCTATTCTTCAGCAATTGAACCCCCACTCAGTCAATTATGAAATCATTTGTAATGCTTTCAAGTTAAAGGTAATGAAACAGGCCTATTACAGTATCTGCTTATACACAGAATGTATCGCGGTACTTCGATGGCTTACCGAACGCCCGCCGCCCGCTGCTGCCCTGGCCCATTGTTAAGGTTGACCTCACTCTATCTTATGTCACGAAACTAAATTCTTCCTTGACATTTGATGTAATGGTACACATATTCGTCCTGTGAATTTTCAGTTTGTTTAGGCCACAACGAATAAAGCTTTGTAGCCTAACCACAATAAGCTCCGCGTTTTGTTACTTTCGGTACAAAGTGTCATCTTTCAAATTCTGTCCATTTTATCACAAAAGGCTGTTTTGACGCTTTTTAAAGTGGCATGCCAGATATAGGCGACTCAGTACAAGTGGCAATACGGAGTGTGAGTGAACGCGATCGTTTTGCGTATGTGATTGTATACCGTTACACCACTAAACTATGTTGAAGCATTAAAAGAAAGCCTCAACATTTATGAAAAGGTCTCATCTGCAAAGGTCAAATGGAGTAAAAGATAAAGGGTTTATTATAGTGAGTTAGTAAGAGAAGCCTCCTCCAGTACTCCCAGGTGGAGTAAAATTGGGGAAAAGAAGGGCTGAAATTTCTAGGGGTATATTATGACGAGCAGGGTGAGCGAGAGCCGTGCGAGAGCCGTGCGAGAGCAACAAGAAGGGTCCTGCTGCGGCTCTGGTGTTCCCGTCATGAAACAAGAATGCCTATTGTGCGTTCCTGGTAGCGTCTCATCGACCAGTCGCGTTGAGTTTAGGGATACGGTCACAACCTGATTGGTCGACTTTTCTGATGTATATTTCACAACGGAGCTTGCTTACCGAACATTCAAAACAATGCTGTGTCCTGGATTAAATGCAATCATTTTATGCGTGCAGCCTACATATGGTTTTATTTTTACCAACTGAGAACTCACGAAGAGCTCATAAATGTTCAAAACATTCTAAACAGCACCAGGATTTCCTCCGTTGTACACACAAACGAAGATCTGCTGCAAAAGAGACGGCGGTTCCGGGCAACACAGGTCCTTTGATGAGATGCTTTTTTTCTAGCATCTTCGAAACACGCTTGTCAGACCAAATATTGATTGAGGCACTTTACCTCCTTGTTGCTCCATGTTTGCCCTCTACTCATTTTGGATACACCAAAATTTCCACGTCGTCAAATCAGATCACTTTTAGTGTCACATCTTGTGACATTACGTCTTTGTCTATGTCCAGAGGTGGACAGTACATTTACTTGAGTACACTACTAAAGTACACTTTACTAAAGTGTAACAATTTACACAATTTACTTTAGTAAACAATTGACTAAAGTACACTTTTTGAGTATCTGTACTTAACTTGAGTATTATTTGTTTTGTGAAACTTTGACTTTAACTTCACTACATTTGAAAGACATATATTGTACTTTTACTCCACTACATTTCTATCAAGGTCCTCAAAGTTGAAAGTCGTTTCTGTAGCAGCTTTGAAAGTTGGTGGATGATTTTTTTCCTTCTTTAAAAGTTTTTTTTGTTGATATTGTTGCAGACGGTCTATCAGTAATCTCTCTTATAGGGTCATGTAAAGTTTCCCAGCTTCTTTTTTAAACACTGATCAGTTTATAGCAAAATGGAAGAAGAAGGTTCCTCGGCATAGTGTGTGCACCCATAGCCATACTTTAAAAGTATGTTTCAGTTTTTAAAAAATTCAAGATTAGTTTAGTTGGCATACACTTGATGCATGTCTTATAAAATGTTAAAAATGTAAATGTCTGGGAGAAAGAGAAGAGTAAAGTTAGGAGAATATCAGATGTGTATCAGTGTATTGGATCCGTGCATTCGGCCTTAAAGTGACGGCAGCTTTGTAAAGAGCTTTGTAACGTTTAAGTTAGTTTGTGGCAAGCAGCGGGGCGAGGGACCCCGAGAGCGGGCCGGTGACGAGTGGTAATGAGTACCAGCTGCGCGACACACCGGTCTCGTCTCGCGGCCAAGTGACGGGAGCATAAAAAGAGCAGCGAAGGCAGCGGAAGACGAGAGAGGACCAGGCCTGGATTTTATGTTATGTTTACGTTTTGTTTTGTGTGTGCGGGCAGTCGTCTGTGAGGGACTACCCACGTTTGATTATGTGTGTGTATGTGAGGGGCTGCCCGCAGTTTTACTTTTGTTTTGTTTATTTATTTTGAATTAAAGTTTGTTGAACGTTTGCCGGTTCCCGCCTCCTTCCTTCTCATCTACGAACCCCTTTACATAGTCGTATGCTAATGCTAATATGTCGGATAGAACATCACTGACTGGCTTAAACCATGATGGCATAATGTACATTTATACAATAATAATAAAATATTGTGTTGACATAAAAAAGGAAATTTACTTTTGATACTTAAGTAGTTTTAAAAACAAATTGTTACTCAAGTAAAGATCATTTTTTAGAACTTTAACTTGTAACGGAGTAATATTTAACCAGAAGTACTTTTACTTTTACTCAAGTAATAGAGTTGTGTACTTTGTCAACCTCTGTCAATGCCTGCTATGCCTTTGGTCCGTGTTTCATATATATATATATATTAATCAAACCACACCAGAGTTTGTTTGGAAGTTGACCGAGACCAATCTTTTTAGCAGTCTGGTCCGCTTGTTTGGTGCGCACCAGGGTTCGGATGGCCAAGTTTTCCATATGTTGAAATTAATCACACTAACCGAGCAGTCGCACAAGGGTTCGTTTTAATCGAACCAAACATGACAAGTGTGAACAAACACGTTTTTTAGTCTGGATACCACTGGACAAAGGCAGTTGTGTTTTTTTTACTAGTTAATAAAGGCCGACATGGACTAATGGATGTACAAAGCCGAATTATGATCTTCAGACTCAATACACCTGTTGATCAATACACCTTTTCATGTTGTGTTATTATTGGCTAGTCAGTGGACTTAGGTCGTAGCAGCCAACACACTGTGAGATGATCATGCTAAATTTCTGACACTGTAAGAAAATGATTGCAGGCTATCTTTGGTTGCAAGACCGTGACAGATTGATTGAGGAAACGATCGATCTTCCAACAATCGGCTGCACCATTCAACCCGCCTCAGCCATTGTCGAAAGCTGCAGCTGAATGTTGGGAGAACAACACTGTTTTCTCAATCACCAGTACAATTTGTATAATTAATAGTATAATTGAGCAACATGACATTAGCAATTTTTAATGTAGGAAACAGCAGAAAACTGAACATAATCAATTGCATGCATGAACACACCAAAGCATTTGCAACTGACTAGATGATATGGAGGCTGAACAAGTAGTTTTGAGAATTTCAGTTGTGATGTGAGAAATATACCAAAGCAAACTGTAATAGAAAATCCATCCAATGGAAAAGAAAAAGTGCACAGATGTTTTACTGCTGTAATTGAACATCACCTTTGGCTTTACTTTGACAGGTCATATCAACCTCGGAGTGGATGAAACAGCAATATATTCAACATATCGATTCTGTATATTTGGAATTACACGTATTTGTAGACCATAAAGAAAGCACAGCAGAAACAAATTAAAAAATGCTTGATGTTTTGATGTTTTTAAAACCCAATCAAAGCACCTTGAAAGCAACAAATAACCTACACTGCTCAATCCACACACTCACTTTTATTCAGTGTATTTTTCCATTTATTTAGAGTTTGAACATTTATCAATTAGCTGAAATTAAATGGATTTCTGTAAACAACCATTTCCTTGATTTAGCTGTCAAAAGAGGCAAATTATGTTTTTGTTCTCAATGCTTCCTAAGATTTATAAAAATTACAAGGATATTAAAAACACGTCAGAACAGAAGTGTGAGCACAGTATCCTTGGACTTCCTTCTCACATTCATTCTTTCAGTCCAGTGTCGGAATAAGTGTCTGACATTGTCAACCTAAACCAGTTTCGGCTCAGACACGATTTATACGTGCATGTACATTGCCTTTGTTGGCCTGGAATAGCTATTATCCCTCAGAAACCTTGAACCAGATGAAGGTATAGTGATTTTTACAAAGCGCCACAGCGTGTGCTTGGTTTCACAAAATGGAGTCTATGGGTTTTAGAAAGCATGAAAGCGAGTTCCATCACCTCAAATTCTTTTTCCAAAAGTGTTTCTGATGTCTTTGAAGCCTCATCTCGAAGTCCATTATACAGCAACAACATTGAAAGACAATTAATAGAGTAAAGGGACCCTAAATTCTTGCTCTCCTATATTTTTTAAAGAGTTTGGTCACGAATCTGTTATCTTCTTTGAACATCAGGTTACTTTGAAGATTTTTTTTCAATAAAGCAAAAAATACTTTGTATGAGGAGAAATTGAGTTTTTTAGGATATTGCCTTGGTGCTTTGTGTTATTTTTTAATTAATGCTTAAAGGGGTTAACGTTAGTTCACCCAAAAATGAAAAATCTGTCATTAATTACTCACCCTCGTGCCGTTCCAGACCTGTAAGACCTAACACATATGAGGATATTTTTGTTGAAATCCGATGGCTCAGAAAGACCTCCATTGGCCGTAATGACATTTCCTCTCTTAAAGGCACAATATGTAATGTTTCAGCATTAAAAATATAAAAGATCACTATATCTATGTTATATATTTTTTAAAGTTGTGTGTTTACATTATTCCGACAGTTCTAATTAACTTCTAAATCCAGAGAAATTAATATTTTAATTCGAAGACACGGACCGTGTCTTTATTTCCGTTATGTCGCCAGTCTTTCACGTCATATCCACGTTTGCGTCTTGCTTCCTGCGGAACTCGGCGGAACCATAGATATCTATGGGCGGAACCGCCAAACTCAAAGAGGAACACTGACAGACAGTATAAGGGGAACCCCCGTATAAAAAAGTCTGTATGATAATGGATCATGACTACTCTTTGCCTGTACGTTTTGTCAGCTCAACAAAGCGCAAACGTAAGGGTGAAAAAAATGACCCGAGAAGATTTTGGGACAGTAGAAGAAGCAAGAGACGTGTAAACCTTGGAGAAGCCTTTGAAAGATGGCGAAATCTTCGTGACAAGCTCGGACTGCAGAGAGATGCTGATCTCGCTTGTGTTTTAATAAACAGGTCATTTAAGTAACCATTCAGCTAACATAATAATCATATAATCATAACATGCTGTATGTTTGCATATTGCATAGCGATCTTGACCACATTGAGACGCGTTTAGCTGAATACGTAATGTTATACATTTTGTATCGGCTTTTCAAACAGGCGGATTCTCTGTTTTTGGAGACTGAAAGAGCTATTTTTTTAAAAACTGATTCAAAAGTATTTCTATCCGTATATTTGGTGACACGATGATGTCATGTGTAAAACGCAGATGGACTAGCTATTATTTTATATGTAGCTGGAGAAAGTAACGTTAGCTTCATAAGGTAATATGCCACTATCTTTGTCAATTAATATAAGGTGACCGTCACTTTTATCATATGTTAATACTAGCTACATATAATATTGATTTAATAATGATCAACTTATTCATATATCTCCGAGTTCCAAAATAAATGTTTATTAGAATGATTGATGAACGTGGGGAGCGACACAGCGCGTGTTCCAATGAACAACATATTGCAGGTGCTGGTTCTCTCATTTACTGTTTTATGTTGGTAATGATAAACTAAATTGAAATGTATTTCCGTATTGAACAGTTGATATACAGAATGTTCGACAATCGCGGATGCCATGTCAATATATCTATAATTTGAGTAACTCAAATTATGATGCGCGGTTAATATGTCAACATAGCCTACCAACTTATAGGTATGTTGGCATAGCGACCGCCCGCACAACATTCTGTCTCACACATTATCTAACGTTACTGATAAGTTTGTTAAGTAACGGTAGCTTGCTGCTATTTCATTAGATTGACATTACATAAAGTGAAAAGCCGTAACTAAACTTAACAATAATAGAGATGTAATATAACAATCAATTACCTTGTCAGTGAACATGTTTTCTGCTGGAGATGCCAGATTCGCTGGTTGACAGTGGCAATAATGACAACAACTCCCATGAGCCCACGCACTTTCCCGACGTCACCAAAGTACGTCAGTTGTTATTATTTTGAATGAGTGACCCCTAGTGGCCAAAAGTTGCATACTGCACGTTTAAGACCAATAAAAGGCACTAAAAACATCATTAAAAAGCCCATCTTACTACAGTGGATCTACAATCATTTTATAAAGCGATGAGAATAGTTTTTGTGCGCCAAAAAAACTGAATAATGACTTCTATAATAATGGCCGATTTCTAAACAATGCTTTAACGGAGCTTTATGAATCAGCGAATCGATTCATGACTGCTTCAGGAAAAACTGCTGAAATCACGTGACTTTGGCGATCCGAATCGCTGATTCGTTACACTGATTCATACGCTCAGAAGCTTCAGGAAGCAGTGTTTAGAAATCAGCCATCACTATATAAGTCGTTATTTAGTTGTTGTTTTTTCGCACAAAAACTATTCTCGTCGCTTCATAAAATTATTGTAGAGCCACTGTAGTGAGATGGACTTTGTAACAACGTCTTCAGTGCCTTTTATGGGACTTGAGAGAGGAAATGACATTGGTGTCAATGAAAGCCTTTCTGAGCCATCGGATTTCAACAAAAATATCTTCATTTGTGTTCCCGAAGATGAACAGAAGTCTTACAGGTGTTGAATGACATTAGGGTGAGTAATTAATGACCGAATTTTCATTTTTGGGTGAACTAATCCTTTAAAATATATTTTTAAAATAATTGATTTGCAGTCTGTACGGAGAACACAATGAAAGCATATTCAAAAAGCTGGCCATGGCAAAAAATCTTGGCGTATTTGTTTAAAATTCATTATAAAGTGACAAGATGTTTCATAAAATCAATTCACACATTAGAGAAAGTGTAGCATATGTATGTTAAAAATAGTCTATGCAAGCACAATTTGTGAATAAACCAAAACAGTCAATGAGGTATGAAGGATTCTATTTCATCCTGAAACATGTAAGTCAAATACAAGGTTACTTCAGTTGATCAGTCTATACCGTGGCTCACTTTGTCTAAAATTATGGTACACTTTAAAAATCGCCATCTCCAAATGATTGGAATGACACTCCATAAACAAAAAAGCATGTGTTGAAAAGCGTCTCTGTTGAATAAGGAAATGTAACCTTGCCTTTCTTCAGTAAAATCTGCCTCATTCTTCTAAATTGCTCTTTTACAAAAAAAGGAGGAGTGTTTTTTGGCCCATCGTCAGACACTTAACATCACTCCACGCTCCTATAAACTGAATCGCAATACAACAACATGTTCTCAAAAGCAGAAAAGCCCGACATCGGTTTAAAAGTGTATTCAATAGACTATCCTTCATGTAAAAAGGGGCTACCAAGGTCTCACACCATTGTTTCTTTGTTATCTAGCGATGAAATCTCTCAGTTATTCCAGCAATCCTCTTATTAATTAAAGGAAAAATGCATATCAAATACTCCAGTGGCAAATAAACACATCCAGTTTCTTTCACTTTTTACCTTTCTGCCTCTGTGTTTTGCATTTTTTTGCTGCCTGTCTCACCACAGTTCTGACTTCACAAGACTTTTTCATGCATTGTCACTTTTAAAACGCAGTGTACCTATACAATTTAAAATCCATACAGGAATGATGTCCATCCCGATAATATTCCCTGTTTACACCTGGTATTAAGAAGCGTTTCCATCAATCCGATCACAAGATGATGACTGAAAATAGGCCTACAGGTGTCAAGGGTCTAAAACATTTTGAGCTTTGAGCAGACGCTCATGTGGTCGAATGCGCTCAAACAACCACAAAAGAGCCTACTCTCCTTACCTAACGCATAAATATTATGGGAAGCACGCTGGCCAGGGTTTAAACTTTGACCTAAGTTTGGTTTTAAAGCCAAAAAATTTACCAAACACAATGTTCTCTCACCATTCCTGATTTCTGACACATACTTATAGCATTCGGTCTTGGCTGTCAAAGCAGAAACGAAAGCTGCAGCTCTCCGTATGTTTTTCTATCATCTCCTTCCGCGTTCCTTTCTAAACTGTCTGAGCTTATTTTATCCATTAGATCTGAGAAAACCCACATTTGAGAAAGGGCATATATTTTCCCAGAATCCTCTCAAAGAAATCAGGACAGATGCATTTGAAAGTGGACAAAAGAGACGGATTTAATGCTGCCTTCACGTGCCATCTGAAATGTCCAACTTCCCACTTCTGACGTTGTGATTACAAGCTCGTCGAATTCAGGTGCTTTGTTGTCGGAAAGAGTAGGAATCGTGTGCTGCGTTTACACTGGCACAAAAAAATCTGATTTTTTACTCACATCGGAAAACACGTGAAAACACAAAAATTCACACAAGATCCAATTTTTTCGCATCCGCTTCCATATGTGGTTTTAATGCATATCCGATATCTGGACATCCGACCTACATCTAAACCTGTATATCTGATTCCCCATTGAATTCCAAGCCCAAACTCCAAATTTTTATGTGGAAACTTTATAAAGGAAAGAAATTGTGTGCACAAAGAAACATCCAGGAGCTGTTTTTCAGCCTCTGCCCCATGAGATTTCTAAATAAAACAGCTTTACTTTACTGAAAGCTACATTATATTTCTCAGCTATGAGGTGATAACCAATAAGCTTCACTATTAGGCTGTCTGCTCTATCTCTATATAATTCAAATTTATATATATAAAAAAATTATCTAATAGAGCTACTTTATTTCACTTCAGAATTCTAGATCTAATAAGCTGTAAAAAAAAAACACAAATACAAATTTTATATGACAGCTGTTGTTTTGTCCATGCTGGCAAATAAATGTTCTCCCCACCATATTTCAAGTTTATCTTGTATAATTCCGATAGCATGTGAAGGCAGCATAAAACACCAGAGGTGCTTCTTAAAGGGTTAGTTCATTAGCTGATGATTTATAGAGGTGTCATTATGTTATGACTTTACTTGTTGAGGCACATGACTATTAACTAATTGATTAAGTAATATGTAATCGTGGTTATGGGTTTTGAATTAATTTTGAATTAGTTAATAGTCATGTGCCCCAACAAGTAAATTCATAACATAATGATACCTTTATAAATCATTAGTTAATGATGAATTAAAACAGACGACTGGAAGTTGAAATGCATGGCTTTGATCCCTTTTTTTTTTTTAAAATAACAACACAAAAATTGTTTTCTGTGTCGGAAACAAGCTTCATATGCTTCTGATTGGTTTTAGAGGGTAAAACTGTCCATAAAGTTTTAGTGATAAAAATATGTAAATAAGAGATTCATTGTGCATCAGCTTCACTGGTTATAATGGAACTTTGTGAGATCACAATGACGTTCTATAACTGCTTTTTAATTATAATAAAACAAGCTTTCTGTCATGCAAAAACCCGCATTTAGCAGCTATGCTTGCTTTTTTGTTAAAATAAACAGTGGTTTGTGAATGCAGGTGCATTAATAGCAAAAAAAATCATTGTTTATGCTGGGATGTGTAGGTTGTGTGACAAAACTATTTCAGATAAAGCTATTAAAATTCTTTTGAAGCACCCCATGTAAATGTTTCCCTCGACCTCCCTCTTCTGATCAGCCATAACTCATCTTAATTCCAGGTTTAAACAAGGCAGCTGATTGTGGTAAAAGAATTGTAAAGAATGTGAGTAATGTGGTGCCAATAAGTAGAAACCCCACGCAAAGTTAATCTAAAATATCATATTTGAAGTATTATGAGAGCAATGATGTGAAACACTAACCTGTGGTCTCAGAGACCCTCATTTCTGATATGATTAGCTGTCATTGTTAAATAAATCTCATCTACAGTATTTGTTCATGATGCTATCCTCAAGGGGGGTCCTGAACGATTTCTCTGCAGAAATGTTAGAAGTCAGACAATGAACTCTGCAGGAGTGTATTTAAATGAACAGGTTTGCTGTTATTGTAGGTTACTTGCGGTTGCGGAGTGTGTTAGCAGCAGGAAAACAGAAACCCTCTGTTATCATTAAAGGGAGCAAGATTATTAATTCTGAACTTTTCAATATTGATAAAGAACAAAGCTTTTTAAAAGGCCAAATTTCTTAAATGTGTGAAAATATATTATGGCATTATTATTTTGATTAGCCAGACAACATTTTTTTCAAGCTAGATCACTTTACCGTATCACCATCACTATATGTGAACCTGGACAACAAAACAAGTCAAAATTTGCACGGGCATATTTGTGGTTGGTTTCACAATTGTTTCAACAATTGCCAACAATGCATTCAAAATTATCGATTTATCTTTTATGCCAAAATTATTAGGATATTAAGGATATTAATTATTAGGATATTATATATAAAGATTTTTTTTGCCCTCTCAGATTACACATTTTCAAAAAAAAATCACATTTTCACCCAAAAATGAAAATGTGATGACGTTTATCTGCTTACCCCCAGGGCATCCAAGATGTAGGTGTGTTTTTTCTCTTCAGTAGAACACAAATGAATCTTTTTAACTCCAACCGTTGCTCGTATAATGCATGTCAATGGGGCTAATTCGAATTACAGCCCATTGACATGCATTGTACGAGAAATCTTGGATGCCCTGGGGGTAAGAAGATAAAGATCAAATTTTAATTTTTGGGTGAACTATCCCTTTAAGCTTATTTATTTATTATACTAAAAATATATTATTATGTTAATATATATATATATATATATATATATATATATATATATATATATATATATATATATATATATATATATATATATATATATATATATTAGTGTTGTCAAAAATATCGATATTTCGATATATATCGATACTGGAATATCTGAAACGATACGATTCTCAGTTTTTACAGTATCGATATCAGCTGCGCTCTCCTCTCTGACCGTCAGCGAGTTGACACACACACACCGGCATATTCTCACTCAGCCCGGTTAACCTCTGAGCACGGCGAACGCGCGTTCTGCTGGACTTTTTCCTCATGACAGTGTGTTTGTGTTAGTATTAGTGTGTGATCGGTCTGAATTTCGCGCGGGATTGCACATAAATTAATTCTACTAATCCCCGCAGATTTCGTGCTCCACATCTGAAGCGCACACACACATAGCCTACCGTAATAAAGCCGCCTCTGACATGATACAAGTGCAAACATTTGCTTCCTCTTCCAGCTTATTATTGGTCAAATACACTCAAAGAATTATCAGTGCACATCTGGAAGAGTATTAACGTAAACACAGTCGCAAACAGTTCAGGAAGAACGAGTAACAGGAACAGTGTTCAGGATCCATGCGTCTGTTAGTCTTAAAGGGACCGCAGTCATTTGCTATTCAAACTACAAAAAGACAAACGATCAATCTGCTCTCTTATTTTTTTACGGTCTATGCTCTTGACTGATCAACTTGTGTAACTTTAACAGTTTCATCTGTACGCTATTGAATTTTTTTTACAAAGAACATTATCCAATGTTGTTTTAAATGTAATTACTATGCATTTTTTTAATTCAGTTTCTTATCTGAATGTTAGACTTACCTGAAAAAATAAAGCAGTCTGTTTAATTTGTATCTTCTAATCTATTGCATTTATTTGTGCTATTGTTTGTAATCTGTTTATTTGTTCTTATTTTATTACTGTTTACTCGTATTTTAAATTCAATTTACCATTCGAAATCAAGCTTTCTTGTGCTGTGTGTAAGCTATTGCAAAACAATTACCCCATTGTAAAAAATACATTGAGATAGCAAAAATTTGTGAGATAATTTTAATAGTAATTGATCAATTGATCAATAATTGTTCAAATCAAAACGATGCCCAACCCTAAGGAACATGCTGGCCACATTAATTTTTAGTAAAAAATAACAATGAATAATAAGTTCTGTTGTCATATTAAGCATCTTATCTTATTTATTTATTTATTTTTTTACTGTGGTATCGATTTAGTATCGATATATCGATATTTTAGTCTGATATCGTATCGAAGTTATAATTTTGGTATCGTGACAACACTAATATATATATATATATATATATATATATATATATATATATATATATATTTTTTTTTTTTTAAATATGTATAATAATCCCAAATGAGTCTGAATCACCGTTTTCTGATTGTTTGTCGAATATCTAGCATGGCAAAATTTCTTTCAAGCAACAAAGAAAGTACTTGAATGTATTTTAAGACCATTTTAAAACAAACATTTTTAGTCATTCACAGTATATGTATCTGCTCTGTTAATGGGCAGTTCAAACAGGTGTAGTAACCCAAGTGTGAATGAGATATAATGTTGTATTACATTACAGGTCTTCGTTCAAACATTATGTCTCAGATGATTCAGTTATGAGCTGCACTTGTGCTTATCGCCATACAGGTGGCAAAAATAATATGAGCCATACTCTTTTATGGACATTATTTTGTAATTGTATGTATTTATATCCGATACAATTGCATTCATTTTTAATCTAAATAACAATAACAATAATAAATCATATTTGGCACAGTTATGTACCTTTTTATTAGAAAGCCAAACCTCACTACTATTGCATTGTTTATGATTTCTTTCGAACAAATAATATACTCTTAATTGCTTTGACTGCCATTAGATGATTTCAGAAGATTGTTTAGTTGTCAAATAAATATAACCAACAGCACCATCTAGCGTTTTATAATAGATTTCACTGGTGGAAATAATATATGCAAATTATGATCAGTGTATCAGTAAACATCAGTAAAATCCATCATATAACAACATTTCTGGTCAGTTTAGAACTCAAACTGATTTCTTTAGGAGCTATACATGTTGTTTTTCTTTCTTTTTCTTTTTTTGCAAGTATTGCAAGATTCTCATTTCCATCTAAACCATTATATTATAATTATTGTTATTATTATTATTATTGAGAAAGACTCATTCTCTAAAAAACATGCTATGACTGACTCTGTTATTAAAACTTTTCAAACACAAACAATAGAAATTCACAAGATTATATTTTTATTTAAAGGATGACCTTTATATACAGACATATAAACTGGCACTAAAAAGAAAATATTGAAATATTGCTGCATTGAAAACGTGTAATAGAGAGTAAATATTATTATTATTAATATTATTATTATTTTCCAGAACAAAAATATATATTTTTATAACATAAAAAAGGGAAATTTAACACCTATACCGACTTGTGGACTGATTTCTCTCCAGCAGAGAGCGCAATAGCTTTAGCTATATGTAGGCCTATGTATTTTTACAATCTATTCTTGTAGAATGTGCTGGGCTATAAGCCTCTCAGATACAATTATCTGCTTCTTCTTCTTTCTTTTTTTTTTACTGCATTATCATTAATCTGATCTTTGCATGGTGACTGTCTGCAGGGTTTTCTTAAGTAATACAACTTTATGGCCCAGGACGTTAAGGACAGGCCTGTGCTCTCCTGGCACAGATGAGGCGTCATATGCTGTGGAGTTGAGAATGGCCATATGTTACTGGAAATCCACAGGTCACTGCCTGGCATTACAGCAACAAAATATTTTTACTCAGATATACTTTCCTAAAACAACTGTCTCATCAGATTATTTGTCAAAAATCAAAAGTCAAAAGTCAAAAAAAAAAACAACAAAAAAAAACGAGTCAGGCGTATGACGGACTATCTCTGTGCCAAATACATTCTTTCATAATTTAAATAAGTTTAGGAAAGTATAGCTGTGTGACGTCACTGCACGCCTCCACGAGTTCGGCTGTTTTCAGAAAGATCGGCTTCTGTCTTTCATAAATATGATAAAACTAAAGACTCTTCGGAGATACGAAGGATGCAATACTCTAAGATTAACATGAGATTGGCAGAAACTGTGTGTTTAATGAAGCCTGCCATATAATTTCTCAATTAAATAAATTAATTCATATTTTCATGCTTATTTGACAAATCGTGCATTATTTTACCAAATTAAAGCACGATAATTAAAAAAAAAGATATTTACCGTTCTTTGTCTTTGCTTTCTAAGAGGCCTATTATAAATAGCCTATATTCTAGACTAACGTTGCACTCACATTTTAAAAACTTTATTAGGGGGTTAAAATTAAATAAATAGGGGTATTGCCATAGAGTGAGAAACTGGGGGGTGTGGGGTGGTGGGGGGTGGACAGACGGACAACATTTTCAGACAATAAATATTGAATGTAATATTTATCTCATTTTTTTAGATCATACTTTGTAAATGTAGGCTACTAGGCCTATTTTTAGATATTTTTTATATTTCACGATTAAAACGATGGGCCTAGCACAAGGGCAAAACAATATCTTTACTTAAAAGGCGTTTAAAAAGTAGCAAATATATATATATTTAATAATATGTATTATTATTATTAAGGCTATTATTATAATAATATAATTGTTGATCTGATGGTTATTAAATAATATTATAAAACTCTTATTAATAAGCTACTAATCAAATTAACTGACTAGCATTTTTTTAAGGTGAATCGCTTGTTGTAACCTACTTTTGACTTACATTTGTCGCGTCTCACTCAGTATCTAGCCTCTTAGGCTACTAACAGCCTGACACAAGACAGACCAGTCAGACTGGTCTAGTAACCGCTTGGTGCCGCCTGTGGGAGAAACACGGAAGAGTTCATTCAAGGCGTTTGGTTATCCGCGCGGAAACGCACACATACACACACACACAGGAGTTCTCCCGGTAAACATGCTATCGTGAAGCTTCTCCAATGCGCCCTCGCGTTTTACTCTCATTCACAGCGGTTTCGAGTGGAGATGTCTGGACACACAGCACTGCATGGACTGATACTCTTATATTCAATTCACCCGCTCGTGCTCGCAGAGAAACAAGGTAAGTGGACAAAACACAGTAGATAAACGGAAACAAAAGAGTCGGTTTGCCGAGGCGTCAGAGATTACTGGTGGAGGATTTTGAGTTGTTTGCATGCAACATGATTTTATGGTTCTAATTATATATATCATTGTAAACAAACGTACAGCTTCTCCTCATGGGGAGTAGCAATGTTTCAAACTTTGTTACATGAGCTTCAGATCCTGTAAACTCTGGAGCGCATTGGTTTAGTTCTAAGTTCACATCAAATAGCCTGGAATTCAAATCTAACACGACATATGTCGTGTAAATCATGCTGGTTACAATTGATGTGTTTTTGAGTTTCATGTTGCATGAGTTTCTCCAAGAAACTGGACTTGCCTACATTTAAAAGTTAAAGTTGATATCCTAAATATGGATAAAATATTTGATGTCAAATGTGTCATTAGAAAATGTGCTGACTATAATGTAGCTTCTTTCCATGAGGACAACATTCCCTGGAATCACACTCACAGCAGGATTTTGTCTTAGTGTCTCTGGATGTTCAAAGAAGCATCTGATCTACATAATGTAAAATATATTTTGTCTTGGACTTCATTAGTTGCACAGAGTTTTTTTTTTTAACTGCTGGGACTCCAAAGTAGCACATATGATAGAAACGATAACATTGGAGTGGAGAAACACTTGGTTATTAAAAGAATAGTTCTACCAAAAAATATATAATTTTTCATTGTCTACTACCAGAACTTTTATTGGTTGCACTTTTGCATTCAATTACTAAAAGTAGTGATTGAGGTTTTCAAGAATCAGGTAACTAACCTCATAAAAATTAATAAATAAAAACATCCATATGACTTGTAGCTACACTATAATTTACAAGTCTTTTAAGCCATATGTTAGCCTTGTGTGAGGCTCAGATTGAAATTTAAATTGTTTTTCATTGAAAATCTTTACACCTGGACTAGTTCTCCTTTCCTGGTTCTAAGAGAAGTAGATTTGGGAATGTGTCGTTCTGAGTCTGATCTTAAATTTACATTTATGCTCTTTTTTTTTTCTCCAAGGGAATGCATTTTATGGCGATCGGTCCTATGACATGGCTATACTCTTTAAGCTACAGGAATGAGCAGTATAGCCATGCCATAGGACCGATCCCCATAAAATGCATTCCCTTGGAAAAAAAGAGCATAAATGTAAATGTAAGATCAGACTCAGAACGATACATTCCCAAATCTACTGATGACAGAATGATGACAGAATTTACATTTTTGTGTTAAACCTTCAATAATTTTAGTTCCCAAAACTGCTTCAAGCAATTCACTCACTTTTGTGTTACCTTTAGAATTTTGTTTGAAGTTTGAAAACGTTAGTGCCCACTCTCCACAAGGACTAATTACATGGAAAAGAGCATGAAGTATAATTCTCATTTTGTTTTCCATGGAATAAATAAGTCAGATGGATTTGGAACAAAATGGCAATGACTGAATAATGACCAAATCTTTATTTTTGAATAAACTCAAGGGTGAAATACTTCAATACTGCATGGTATCACATCACTCCCCTTAATGGAGTCTTTTTTGTAGTATAGCCTAGTTGTTAATCCAAGAGTTATTACTTTGTGGCAGTATTCTTGCTAAGCATATTGTTTTTGATTATCAGACTTAATTGAATAGATATCCTCTGCTAGTCTGACTGTGAACCCATATTTGGTGTATGTCAGGAGACAGTTGGATTGTCTGTACTTGCAGAACTCTTTCTGTTGTGAATATTTGTGCTCCACCCTGGGGCAGACGATGGCCAGGTGTTCCTCAGCATGCTGAAAGGGCTGGTTTAAGAAGCTCCATCATGTTTTTCCCCCGTTGGAATGAATGCAAAAGGGAGCTATGATTTTGGTCATTTTGAAAAAAACATTATTTTTGACCTACTACTTAGTTCAAATGTAATAAAAACAAAACAAAAGCTAAAATATTCTTTAACTGTATAGTCATTGTCGCTTAGTTTGTTTGCATGGCCATGATTAACATGATGTCATTCCTCTACACCTGCCCTGAGTTTTTTGTCCATCAGTTTTTTTTTTTTTTTTTGCATGACCCAGCCCTACATCTGGATAGAGTTCAGACGCCACCACAAAGGCCACTGTGTGTCTGCGAGTATTTAGCACTGACGTAGTACCAGCTAAGGTCAAAGAAAGCATTTTTTTGGTTAGTGTGGGCAAATGTTCCCTTAGAAACACACTGGTGCTATTTATAGCATTAGTCCTGTTTCATTCCTTGTGTCATTTAAGAATTCCTTCAATGTCACAAAACTCTGGGGTCTCTGAGTTTGTTATATGCATACATCAGCGCCAAGTTCCTGAGTGGCTGCTGGAGACTCAGCTGTCTGGAAGGAAAGGAGCAGTTTGTGGTGCCATCACAGGTGTCAGTTCCTTTACCATGGGAGACAGTGACATAAAGGAGCCATAGCATATCAGTGAACAGTAGTCTTGACAATACATGCACAAATGCTCATATACATGCACTAACCCCCCAGCGTGGGAGCTCTTCACCCTTGGATCCTCCACAAGACTTGTGTCTGGCAGCTGACGGTTTCTAACTCCACCTTTGTCACTGCTATGGAAGCATGTCTTTGAAATGGAATAAAAACTTTCACATTGCTAAATTTTTCTCTGACAATTCTTGGTTTATATCTCACAATTCAGACTTAAACTCAGAATTGCTAGATGTAAACTGGGAATTCTGAGTAGAAAAAAAGTCTGAATTGCGAGATGTAAACGGAGGATTCTGAAGTAAAAAGTCTTAATTGTGAGATGTAAAGAATTCTGAGGTAAAAAGTCTTCATTGTGAGATGTAAACAGAATTCTGAGGTAAAATGTCAGTATTGTGAGATGTAAACAGAATTCTGAGGTCAATAGTCTTCATTGTGAGATGAAAACAGAATTCTGAGGTAAAAAGTCTTCATTGTGAAACGTAAACTGAATTCTGAGCAAAAAAGTCAGAATTGTGTAAACCTAGAACTACGACCAGATATAAACTCGCAATTGTGTGAGTCAGACCAAGTTGTAAAGAAAACAAATACATAATCGTGAGATAAAAGTCCCATTACCTTTGGAATTTTTCATGCAGTGGCAGTATCTTCCATACTGATCAGTGAGAATGTGAGGAAAATCATATTTCCTCTCTAATAAGAGTGCTGTATCATCTTTTGCTTCTAATTACAAAACTTAAAGAAGTAGAGACTTCTGGTGTTTTGACTTGTCTTGGGGGTTTGTACATGTTGAAACATTGAGTTAATTAAACTTTTTGCTTGGTGATATAATGTTATTTGGTTTATGTTAGGTTGACATGCATTGGCTTGTTGAGTTCATGCAGTCTTTCAGAATCAGACATTTATGTGCACTTGGAGTTATACTTGCTGTTGCATAACAGGTTGGATTGCTATTTTGATATCTCCCAGAGAGAACGGGTTTGAGGCTTGTATCAAATATTAGATGTAATGTGATTTCTTTCCCATTAACAAACTGAATTGCAAAAATAGTGAACATAAGAGGCTTAAATACTAAACATGTAAGTGTTAGTCTTGTTTTTCTTGGGTCTGCATTATTACAACAAATTCTTATATTGCTTTATACAGATGATGGCTGTGGTCATTATGTCCTGGGCCAAGAGAGTGGTGTCCTGTCCTCCAAGAACTACCCAGGAACTTACCCCAACAACTCCTGGTGTGAATGGCGGATCCGTGTACCCATCGGCCACACGATCATCCTCAAGTTTGGAGACCTGAACATGGAGAAGAAGGACTGCGAGTCAGACTATTTAAAGATTCTTAAAGGATCATATGGGGCAGAAAATGGTGAGCCATTTTAATCATTGATGCTTTAAATGTGCTGCTTGCATATGTTGTTTTTGTAGCCATTATCTAGTGATTTTCTCCACGAGATTCTGTGTATGGTTCGAACAATATATGAAACCAGATATTCTCAGTGGCGACTGATGGCTTTATCTTTTGTCATAGTGTACCATGGAAAGTATGATGGATTTCTTGAGAAAAGCAAAATTACAATTATATCAGAATTAAGGACATTTTGACGGCTGTATTTGAACTTAAAGGGCGCAAATCATAATGATTATTTTAAAACAGGTTTCCCAAACCTCTAATGGTTGGATAAACCAGTCTAGTCCGATCTGATCCCATTGGTTGAGACACTATTGCTGTGTAGGGCAGAAATCCTGTAGGAAACATTTAAAAAGTCTAGTTATAGTCTTATTGTGATATAGTTGATCATATGCTCTTTAGTCAGTTTAAACTCCTCTAGTTTACATTACTGTGAGTAAACCTGAGTAATGCACTTTAAATAAGAGCATTATTATGAGTCGGCACCAGTCACACATTGATACATTTACTGTAAAGCAAGAGGAAACCACAGAGGCCAGTGTGTCATGATGTTTTAGAGATTATGGTGAAATGTTGGCAATTCTGCCTGTTTCCTAAAGGAAACTTATCTTCCTTTTTGAATGAGCTTGCTGTTTTTGTAATTTATTGGCATAGGTGTAATTGCAGATGAAGATGCATTTCTTTTTTTAATAGGAACTGTGCACAGATTCTGTATTTATGCACACTTCCTATTCAAAAATAAATGTTTTTCGAGTACAAATGGATTTCAGTTAATAAGGTAATGAGACGATTAGTAATTTTATTAATTTAAATGAAATATTTTCCTGAATTAGGTAAATGTCTAAATAGTTTCTACCTTGCAAGGAAGAACTAATTTAAAATGGCTCATGGTCAAACATTGTACATTTTGGTCCAATTAAAGTGTATTAATGGACATCACAGCAGCTAAAATGTGATTATTGCTTATACCCAGAGGTTAAATTGGGCAAAAATGTATCAAATTTGTTACCTTTGATTCATGGCTTTTGAGCTTTTTAATGAATTCCGTTTCTTGTATTAGTCAGTTAAATTTTCTTTGATCCATTCCAACTTTCTGAATTCCTTTTAAAGATGAATACATGTTTAAAGTTCTTTACATTAAGCATTCTCCTTCTTTCTAGTCGTTGGCAGACCCTTGTAGAAGTGAGAAATTCTTCTGTCTAGAGCATCACTGCTAACTCCAAAATACTAATATGACCCCAGGTTACATCTGTACCACTATGTGAATTAAACTACCCACCTACTGTTTTGTAAATTATGGATGGGGTGGGAAAAGGATATTGTAGTGCTTCACTCGAAGTGAATGGCCTGTTCTGTTTTATTAGGCTATCATCTTTCAGCCCTGAACCTGAGGTCTTTCTTGGGCATCCTGCCCAGTCCTGCCCAGAATAATTACTTGCCTTCCTTTTTGTGCATGCATAGATTATTGGAGAAATCATTGTCCTACCTGCATTGAAATGTTGTTCTAATAAAACGGAGCAGTGGCTATTTTTATTGAAGCCATAACCAGTGAATTAATTAACTGTGTACATAATTAACAGCATCAGATAAAGAGCCTGGAGGACATGAATCTTTCCACACTATGTCTGGTTCCTCCCCTGCCAACCCTTAAACCACAAACGCTGTCATGGTGTCACAGTCGAGCCTCAGCCGCATTCACTGATCAAAGCGTCCTGCGGCGGAAAGCTTGGAATTCCTCTCAGAGCGATTCTTAAACAGTGGTTGAGAGACATGGGATGATTAAAGCTTTGTGTTGGTGTGGCGTTTGACACTTGTGTCATTCGCACTTCTTAGTGTTGACCCTTTGGTGCGTTCGGTCACAATGTTTTACAGGTTATAGAGTTTTGATTTTCATCAGAGCTTATCAGAAACTCATCGTTGTTGGACATGTCATCCTTCAGTCAGCGAGTGTGTCATAAACTTTCCAGAAAAACACCATCTCTTCTTGATTCTTAGTAAATGACTTCTACACCTCCTTTTTTTTGCAGACCGGAGACAGTTGATTGTGAATACATTCAGGGTTATCTTAGGAACTGTGCCTGATTTTTATATATTTACTTGCAAGAATGCAGTAATTGATGATTCTTTATATTTGAAAGCCGATAAGCGATATATTGGCCGATGAATCTATCTATATATAATTTTTTTTATATAATTTCAGGGAGTCTGATTACAAAAACAAAAGACTTACCATCAAAAGATCTGTTCCAAGCACACATTTGAAATGTTATTATAATTTTATGTTCCCTGTATGACAGACTTGTGCTGCACTTTGTTTTTGAAGTGATTTAAATGATATTTCAAGCAATTCAAAACCATCATGACAAACAGTGCACATCTGAAATGTCTCAGCTGAATTAGTTATTTATCTAAAAGCTTTAATGTATCAGACAAATTTGAGAAATGAGAACTTTTAAAAATGAACATATGTGACCCTGGACCACAAAACCAGTCATTAGGTTTTTTTTTTTTTAGTAAACTTTCTGTTGATGTATGGTTTGTTAGGATAGGACAATATTTGACCAATATTTTTTTGGTCTAACTTGTATCTTTCTGCTAATACCTCAGTATGATTCTAATTCCTCATCTTTCATAATTAATACATTTCCCCCCGTTTCGCCTAGTGTTTTGGGATTACTGCGGTGGTCCGATGCCCAAGCCTACGCAGATTCACACAGACTCTAGCGAACTGACTGTCCACTTTCGCAGCAGCCAGCACATCTCCGGAAGAGGATTCCTGCTGTCATACTCCACAGAAAACCACAAAGGTATCTTTACTTTAAAAGGAAAAGTGTGTATCTCTGTAACACATCTTTGTAAATGTGTGGCTTCAGCTCTCAGGAATCCACTATTTTTCATGTCTCTTGGCTGACCCCCATGTTAACCGCAGTGCGATGTCCCCACGCCGTGGCTTGACCCCTTCCTTTCTCTGGATGCTTACAGATCCTTTAGGGATGTTTCTTTAAAGGGATAGTTTACCCTGTTTATTAAAATAAAGCCGTCTTTTATTCACCCTGTAGAAGGACATAAGGCATTGGAACAACAGCAGGGTGAGTAAAAGATGGCTTTTTTTATTATTTCACTATCCCTTTAAACAACAAGTCTGAACAAAGCAATATTTAAAGGATAATTGATCCAAAAATGAAAGGTCTGTCATAATTTACACACCTGTCAATTACTGGTGACTTAAGAAAATTTATCAGGCATGAAACAGAATAAACCTTAAAGTTATAAAAGTTATTCAGTAAAGATAGATGGTTGTAAGATAGAGCTAATGCACAGGCCTTGGATCCAATATACTGTTACACATGCATTTTATTTCTCAACTGTTTACGTTTAGTTAAGGATACTTGCCAAGATGGGCATTATGACGTAATTTTGTTTGAATGTGTCTTTTTAAACACAAAGAAGATATAAAAGATACCTCAATTAAAGGTGTCATGAAATGGATTTTAACTTTTTTTATACTGTTGTCTGAGGTCAACTAATGGCCTTCATGTGATTTTTACATTAAAAAACATCATAACTAATAAGTAATAGGCTATTTTCTACACTGGTTTTGAGGCTCTCTCCTGAACACTGGGTTTTGATGGTTTGACCACGGCTAGGATTGGACTGAAATAGACATGCTTATTATTCTGTAGAGGCGTGTTTCACAACACGATGATGTCAATATGCGCACACAATCGTTTTCTTGGCCTGGTGTCTATAAAAGCTTTTCTTTGACTAAAAAGGAAGTTTTCAGCTCTGAAACTTACAGGATATTCTTATATTACCATGACCTTTTATATCTCAAAAGCTTAAAGGAAATTGGCAAGGTTTAAACTTTCCTGATGATGCAACACTGTCCTGAGCTTACATTTGTGCATGTTCTCACAGTTTAACATTGTTAGAATTCATAAAAATGTGATTGACACTGTTTCATATACTCTACAAAACCAATAAACACACACACACACACACTAAATTCAGCCTTGGTATATATACTTTGTTCCTTTTAGAGCTTGAATGAGCTCTGGGGTCATTGTCTGTGACTTTGTCATGTGAGCACGAGTGGGTTTACGTCTAAGTATGCATATATTTCCATCCCAGACATGGAGGTGCAGGAAGTAGGTCTGTCATCCTGTTGTGATGCTTATGTCCTGTTGTTCTTGTTTGTGTTGAGTCGGAGGGCCTGTTTCCTTTGTGGAGACACTTATCATCTGCTCCATTTTTACCCTTATTGTGTGACCTCCTCTGCTTTCCTCCTCAGAGCTGCTGACATGCTTGGACAGAGGCAGTCATTTCCCAGCATCAAAGTACAGGTGAGAGCGCATGTGTGTTGGTTTTGGTCTTTAAACTTACACAAGCTGCCGGATTATAGCTGCTTTTTTTTTTTTCAACCATTACAGACAAATACTTGTATAATATTATAACCAGGCTTAATTTTACTTATGTATTATATATAAATTATATACAGTATATAAAATTATTATTAATGTACAAATGCATCTGGTTCACAGAAATTAATCAAATGACTCGTGAGGCAAAGAAGGAATGTGAAAGAAGTAAAATAACCTTTTGGCAAATAAAAAAAAAATGCATTTAAATAGTCAGAATTATGGAATCTTGTTTCTTTACAGAATAATTTTTTTTTAAAGATAATTGCGGCTTTTTATGTCACAATTGTGAGTTTACATCATGAAAAAATATTTTTACATGAAAAAAGTCAGAATTGGATGATGTGAAGTCACCATTGTGAAAATATATCTCGTAATTCTGACTTTATATCTCACAATTGTGAGAGAAAAATTGCGACCTTATATAAAGTATGACTTTATAACTCGACTTTATTAGGGTAAACAAGATTCTATACAGAATAGCATTGTGAATATTTAGTGAATATTCTGTATATATTGCCCAGACATATCTGAAACTATTCAATTGAAATTTGTCCAAGCCACAAGACATTACAAAATACTTGTGCAGTAGTCACATTTTTCCAGACTGTATCTCACTGCATTGATACTTATAATTTTAGTTCCTCACTCAGCTATTATCAACACATCATCCATTGCTTTATCTACAGCCGTCGGCTATAATTCACTGACATGCTGTAAGCAGATATTTGTCTTTGTTCTCACCCTGTGTAGGAAGTACTGTCCGGCCGGATGTGCAGCAGTGACGGGAGACGTGTCTGGAGACATTTATCTGGGCTACAGACATGTGAGTAGCATCTCATTGTTTTCCTCAGGTGTGGCTTGCATGCAGCGGCTCATTTCGCATCTGCGAAAGAACCTTAGCCAAGCTGTGGGGTTATTTACAAGGACGACTTGCATCCAAGCAGATGCTCGGCGGGGTGCTTCCCAAACAGGTTTCAGATGCAACAACTCAGCCAGGAAAAGCGGCTGCTCTAAGCAGATTTTCCCACAGGTGCTCAGGCCTCTAGGGCCTTCACGGGGAATGTTAAGCGGGTCGGCAGTCGGGGGTGGAATGCACTAATGGCTCGTCCCATTGTCTGTCAGGCATTTGTTGTGACAGGGCTTGTGTGTATGAATGTGTGGACACCCCGAGGATACGCGCTGACAGATCATTTGTGCTGGCTCCATTGTTCTCCCTGGTCACTTAGTGGGCAGTGAACTCTGAATGAAAGGCGTTTATGTAATTGTGCATACCTCTCCAGCGAATCGGGGTCAGAGCTTTGGGTTACTTGAGGGATTGGCCGAGCAGCAATGGATAGTTTGATGTAGAATGAATCATGTGCTTGGGCTTTGAGCTGTAACTCAAGATGTTAAGGGTCTTTCTCGAGGATTTGGATTGTGGTAAAATCTCTTCCTGTTTGTGAAAGCTGAGCTGGCCGAGCTTTGTGTGACTCAGTTCTGGTTGCGTTGGTTTTGTGAGGGTAAAAAGTCCTTTACATTTAAATCAGATTTTTGTTGCTTATGCATGGCTTAACCTCTTAATAATCAAAAGTAGAGTAGGGCAAACCTTGCTGATCATCACTGTGAGAAGGGAAATTGTGTTGCAGAAGCAAAAATACCATCAACTACGAAAGACTGAGACCAAATGCTTTCTTTTTTGCATTTGATGCAGGATTTTTCGTTACAAATAGGACTGGGTGGTTTGAGAATATTCCAAAGAGTATTTTTTGTTTCATGTAGGAAAATTTGAACTTTCAATGTCACACATTTAAAAAATACTTAATTTTGTTAATTTTGTTTACAGGTGTTCTCAGAGTTCTGGAGCCCAATAATCATGTAAAATATGGAGAGAAAAAATTAACAAAGTAGTTATGTTCTGAAAAATATTTTTTACATATATTGTAATAGTTAGTAGTAATTAAATACTTCATACTTTTACTATATAGTACCATTCATACAAGTTTAAAAAATAAATAAATCCATATTTTTATTTAGCAAGGACATATTAAATTGATCAATAGTGACAGTAAACAGGGTTCCTACGGGTTCTTGAAATCCTTAAAGGAACTGTATGTAAGAAATGTATTTCAATTAATCATAAAATTACCCTGATATGTCACTAGACATTAAGAAATCTTGTTTATTTCAAATACTTGTATCACTGACAACATTAGTCCAGCCAGGATATTGTCATTTAAAAGTTGTTGTTGCAGCCCTCAACTGATGTTGATGTTGTCATGTTGTGTTTTGGCCTGAAGCTCCGCCCTCCACCTATCTACCAATCACGAAGTCAGTAGTGTTTCGGCATCCGGGTTGCCAGATATGCTCTAGTTACCACAGCTGCAGCTACAAACGTTTCTGCTGATCCTGAAGCCAATCTGGGAACCTCAAGCCAGGGGGAGGGGGAGAGGGGATACACCGCTCTACAGTCATTTGAAAGTGATTGCAGTACCAGTTTTGGCCACAATCGTACATACACTTCCTTTAAGTTTGTGAATTTGTGAAAAAAATCAAGGCACTGGAAAGTTTTTGAAAATAAACAATGCATAGATACAGGGTCCTTGAAACTGCTTGAATTTATTTTGTGCAAGAAAATCCATGCAAAATTTGTTATCAAATAATTTTAGAATACAGTATTGGACGTGCCAAATATTCTTCAATTGTATGCAAACAAACGAAAAAAAACAAATAGAACATCATATCTCTGTTATATGGCCCCAAAAATATGCTATTTTTGAATAGTTGTGTTTGACACATAAAAAATGTAACAATGTATCTTACAAGGTAGCACCATGTAACCTTGCTCTCACTTGAAATGTCCCCCCACGTTAAAGCGTTACTTCAGCGATTTAGCATATGGCTTTGTATCAGTAGAAGGAGTATATTCGAATGATCATGCATTCTGGGAGTTGTTGTCTTTCATCCCCATGAGACAAAAATAGATTTTCTATTTTCTGCCTTTTCTCAGTCTAGAAGGCACCAAATTCAAAAATAATTTCACATTTCTACTACATTAATGACCCAGTTTAAATACAAAGCTAAATGCTAAATCACTGAATTACCCTTTCAGTCCTTGAATTTGAAGTTATTGTACCTGGAAGTTAACCACGGTGTGGAAACCCTGAGTAAAGACTTTCTTTAAAATATATATCAAGTAAATGCTGTTCTTTTGAACTTTCTATTCAACAAAGAATTCTCAAAAAAAAAGTTCCATAAAATGTTTTAACAATGATAATGTTAAGAAATGTTTCTTGAGCGCCAAATCAGCACATTTGAATGATTTCTGAAGGCTCATGTGACCCTGAAGACTGGAGTAACAATGCGGGAATAAATTACATATAATAAAATATTATTTTAAAATGTAATATTTCACAATATTACTGTTTTTACTGTATTTATGATCAAATAAATACAGCCTTGAAGAGAGTGTGATAAATATATGAACAGTAGCGCATGTAGAGAGAAATATAGTGAGTAGTTTCTACATTTTCATTCTGTGTTTTACATCTATCAGTCTATACATTGTGTGTATATATCTATATACAGAGAGAGAAATAAAATAAACCACAAAATGCACATTCTGGTTGTGGGAAAAGTCCAGTGTATCAGAGCGTGACTATCTCTCTATATTGTATTTTACTAATGATACATGTCCAGAGACTAAAGTGATGGTAGGAGGAACGCTCTCTGCTTTAAATTGTCTTAACCCCTATCACGGATCACAGAATTTCAAGAAAGACAACAGACACATGGCTGCAGGCTCAAAACTCACACAACAGGGTCTTAACCGACAATGGAAGACAAGGGCGCGCATTTCCACCCTGTTGCCATCTGCTTTGATATGCGAGTGTGGAGGGCTTTAGAAAGAGCCTGAGCGATTGATTACTTCACATTGGCTTTTGTGTTGATCGGGTGGAGCAGTGGACTCTGGGATTACAGGAAGATAATGCCACCACAGTTTGAGGGTGTGGATCTGTCCACCAAAACCATTTAACAGTCACTTCAACACACACATTTATTTATTATTTGCCACCTAAATTGAAGTTCTGGGTTCATTAATACTTTGAAAGACAGAATGAATCATTTAAATCAAATCTGTTTGCACAGATAGCACCACCTTTCTTTACATGCAAATGAATGAAACCGACATCTCTTCCTGTTAGTGAAGAAATTGTAGTTCATAGTTAATTTAAAGTGTGATAATATTCCCCACATTACTGTTTTACTGTATTTTTGATTAAATAAATGCAGCCTCGCTAAGCATAAGAAACTTCTTTCAAAAGCATTACACATTTTGACTGGTACTGTGAGTTTGCTGTCAGCAGGAAGTTTCATTGATTCTTTTGTAAAAACTGGAAGGCTTCGTGGCTTCATGCTGTGGCCCGTCCTGCAGAGAAGAGATTTAACTCAAGCTCATGTTCTCTCACTGAATCAGTCAGTATACAAAGGTCTTTTAAAGGACGGTTAAGAATGAGGACTTTGTATTTGCATAAAGAAGCTGCATATGAATGACAGCACCGTAGAGTCAGTTAATAAACAAATAAACAAATGCACCAATAAAACACGTGCTTGCTTAGTTGCTAAGGCAAGCATTGCTACTATTGCATGTATTTAAGCCACCTTTTCACTATCTCTGACGACAGAAGCTGATCATTTTGAGAGCTGTGAGGTTTGGATCATATACGTATGACTATAAAGAATTTCCGGATCCAGTTTGAGCTTTGGATGTTTGGAAATTTGGACTTCTGCAGCTAAACCATATGCAACTACCCGAACGGAAATGCAGTCTAATCAAAACGAAGTGCTTCTTGAGAATTATCAGTATTTTTCCTCTAAAACATTCATTTGAACATTTTACGTAAATGGGAGGTTATGAATCATTTTGTTTTTTTTGTTAATTATTATGCACCCGTAGAGACGAGCTAGGGTGTTTCTGTGGTTTCTAACCAATCACATACCAACATATTAAAAACCACCCAGAGCACTGTAGCATTGCGGTAGTGAGTTTTGCATGGGACAGCACAACTTTTCTGTATCATAAATCAAAGATAGAGACTGCAGCAGTTAGATAGGGCTGTATTTATGGCCCTGACTGGAGGAGACATGTTCAGGTTAATGAAGCATCTCAGTCTGAATGCAGAGCAGCATTTTCTGCTGATAACACAATACGTCTTCGGTTACCTCATCAGGGCAATGATTTGCAAGTGGCTAATGGGCTCAATGTAAGAACACTCGACCACCAAGACTGTACACTCGTCTCTCAGTCTTCCTCCCTCCCATAGTATGGCATTTTACTCAAGCTTTTTTTTTTGTAATTCATTTGATCTTCAGCTCCAGATGAAATAATAGATTACAGCATTGGATTCAAAGAAAAAACATATTTAAATATTGGTAAAACTGTGCTTAATGTATTGTGTTTCTGTTAAAAATGACAATCAGTGGTCAACTCTGGAAAAAAAATCTGAGCATATTGACACATTCTCAACTAAAACCATACTTCATTATGTTCTTAATTTGAGCATGGGATGTTTTTGTCATATATTGCAGATAAGCAAGTGAAAAAGACCTATTCCAGATATACTTATTCTGAAATGTCTGAATTGATTAGACATGGGTCTGCTTTCAGGGTCAAAGCTTAATGTTACTCATCAACATTCAAGTTGTCATAACACAATTTAAATCAGAAAACCACAGTGTTGAAAGGTCTTTTATCCCATTATGGCTGTTACCTGACCTAGTCTGTTAAATGAAAGGGACCTCAGAAAGGTTATTCATGCAAAGGCATTTACTGTGACAAAGTACTAGCATTAGCGGCAGTAGTTGAGGAATGCTAAGCATTTCCACTGGCTCCTACAATTACTGTAATTGAGCCTCAGAATGAAATTATAAAGCCCTTCTCAGTCAGAAATTTTAAATTAATCTATGTTGTTACTAAAAACATGCATGCTTAATGTTCAATGGCAGTCTGTCTTAATAATTATGAAATGCCAGAACAAATTGAATTGAAATGCCTGTGCTTCCAATGGTGTTTTATGGTAGCTAAGACTGCTCAAAACATCAATGTAATATTAACCTTGTCAATTAAATGTGCGTGCGTGTGTATGCGTCTGTCTGGGTTTTATGGATGCACAATGACAGGTAGAAGATATACAATAACAATAAATATTAAAAAAAATATTTAGACAAAATATTAACTTTAGATTTTAACATCAGCCATTCCCAAAATGGCAATATGCATGTTAAGTCTTGCAGGACAATCTCTGTCTATCCCTTCATTATTGTGTCTGAGTGCTGTCTGTTCTTTCCATTTCAGACATCAGTTTTGTGTAAAGCGGCGGTGCATGCTGGGGTCATCATGGACCAGTTTGGAGGACCAATCACAGTGGAGGAGCGCCGAGGGCTCAGTCACTACCCTGCGGTCAGAGCCAATGGCATCCAGTCAAAAGAGTGAGTTACTGCAGTGGTTTCTGTGTTCTTTCTTTATTATAACAGAAGCTTGAAGCCTCGGATTTTATCATGAATGCCTTTATAATCTTAGGTGGGTAGACATCAGCATGTGGGCTTTCCCACATGAAAAGAATGGGAAAAAATTGATAAAAATTGTGACATTTATGCATTTACTATGGGAGTCTATAGGGCAAATACGCAACTGTTGCTTTATAGACATCCATCTCTATGTGCATTTCTGTCAACATGTTTGCTTGTTTTAAATTTGCCATGGAAAACAGTTAGATGACAGTTTGAAAAATGTAAATAGTCTTTCTTACAAATTCCCCTGACATGTTACAACATGTCTTATTGGTGCCTCAACTAACGGCTGTGGCTGAATATGACCTTGGTATGTTCTCTAGCCCTACAGTGGCTATTATTAAGGTGTGATTCCTGCCTTCTTTAGCGTGATGTACGGTTTAGGTACTACCTAATGTCAGGGACACTCTGTCTGGACTGCTGGTCTTTCACAGATTTGTCACCTGGGAATTGGGGGGCAGGTTGAGGAAGAAATCGAGATTGCCTCTCGTTATAGTCTCCGAGGAGTGTTTGAAGTGTCCATTGAGGAGTGATTTATTAAGAGGACATCAGGCCGCTCTCTAGAGTCTGAACGGAAACAAATCCTCGCTATCCAGATACTTATTTTTGTTTTCTTATCTTTTTCTGACTGGTTAGGCACTTTTATTAATAGGAAAAGTAGATGGTGAAAACAGGAAATTATGAGCAGAAGAGGAAGAAAAGTGGGACCAGGAAATGATGCAGGTCAGACTCGCACTGGTGTCAGCTAAATGACCAGTATGGTTTAATGTGCCATTTAATGTGTGTTTACTGGGTGTTTCTAATGAATTTTAGAACATTACTGTACTGTTGCTAGGGTGTTCTGGTTGTTATAATGCAGTTAGTGGGTGTTCTGAATGAATTTTAGAACATTGCTGTACTGTTGCTAGGGTGTTCTGGTTGTTATAATGCAGTTAGTTAGCCTGACAAGCCAGACCCACATCAAGATGTTTGGTCTGGAAACTCACCATAGACCGCTCAATCCGAGGGGCGGGATAAACGGTTGGTTTTCAAAGTCCCTCTGCACGCGATAGGATAGCGCTACACCAACCAGAGCAACGAAGGTGAAGCAGAGCTCGTTGATAGATTAAACATTCGCCGTATCCGGTCGGCTAAACTCCGAACACATCTTCCCTTTTTAAGAATGACTTCAGTGCCGTTCTTTGTTCTTTTCTCAGAGAAAAGCTTAACTCCAAGTCTTCCAGAGTCGCGGTCAGAGCTGATTCGAAAGACCGCCGCCGTTTGCCAGTTTCTGTGTTAACTAGAAGCATGCAAACGCAACTCGGCCGTCGTCATTATGGCCCCGCCCGCCGACTCTATACATGATGAGATTGGGCCGTCCAGATTTTGAGGAACACAGCTAAGAATGGTATTGAGAGTGCCTAGACGACACTTGCGGGCAAATAAAATTTGCTGCCGCTAGGGTGCGTCTAGATTTCTAGGCTAGCAGTTAGTGGGTGTTCTGAATGAATTTTAGAACATTGCTGTACTGTTGCTAGGGTGTTCTGGGTTACTAGGTTGTTATGGTGCGTTTACGGCATGTCATAATTTCAGTAACGGTTCTGAACTGTAAAAAGCCTTCACATGCTTGTAGGGCTTGTAATTACATCGTGTAAACTCGTAAATTTCTGAGCGCTACGACTTGTACCATGTGTCCACTGTACCACCTGACCACTGTAGATTTAATGTGTGTTCAACTTGAAGCGACGCAGTGCATTAACTTACCATATGAGTGTTCTGAATGGATTAGTGCTATTGCTGTGCTGTTTCTAGGGTGTTCTGGGTGTTTAGTAGGGAGTTGCTTGCTATGCAGTTATGGGGTGTTCTTCTGAGCGATTGAAGTGTGTGTTGCTATTTCTAGGTTGAAATGGTTGTTTAGTAGACCGTTCCTAAGGTGTTCTGAGCAGTGTTTAGTGTGTTGCTATGCTGTTTCTAGGCTGTTCTGGGTGCTTAGTAGGGAGTTTCTATGCCGTTATGGGGTGTTCTGAGCCATTTTTTGTGTGATGCTATTTCTAGGGTGAAATGGTTTTTTTAGAAGGCCATTGCTAAGCAGTTACTGGGGTGTTCTGAGCAGTGTTCAGTGTGTTGCTGTGCTGTTTCTAGGCTGTTCTGAGTGTTATGGGGTGTTCTGAGCCATTTTTTGTGTGTTGCTATTTCTAGGGTGAAATGGGTGTTTAGTAGACCAATGCTATGCAGTTGCTAAGGTGTTCTGAGCAGTGTTTAGTGTTATGCTGTTTCTAGGGTGTTCTGGGAGTTTAGTAGGGAGTTTCTATGCCGTTTTAGGGTGTTCTGAGCCTTTTTTTGTGTGTTGCTATTTCAAGGGTGAAATGGGTTTTTTAAAAGGCCATTGCTAAGCAGTTACTGGGGTGTCCTGAGCAGGTGTTACCATGCTGTTTCTAGGCTGTTTTGGGAGTTTAGTAGGCCATTGCTATGTGGTTACTGGGTGTTATGAATGGATTTGGTGCGTTGCAGTGGTTGGTAGGGTGTATGTAAACGTGTAGATTTGCCTTTCATTTGTCAAACTAAGTCCATCTGCACTCTAAGGTGATTATGTCGATGAGGTAACAGTTTTCAGGGTCCACTTTAACCTAACTGAATAACAACAATCAATAGCAGTTCCTGTAATTGCATTGCTAGGGTTTTGATCACCAGGCTTTCTTTGTTTAATTGCGTGCGCTTATTAAACTGTTATTTCAATCTGGAGACTCTGATCAGAACTTGATTCATTCTGCCGTTGATTTTATTAGATTATATTTCTGTCACCAGCAGTTTATTGCTTGTATTTCCAGGCTTCAGACTTATTGTTGCTGTTGGCACGCCATCCACTATATATCCCATTTCAGTTCGTTCAAGCTGTCGTAAACCACTTTGTACCCTGAACTCTGAGACGGTTTGCTCAACTGCCATAAAAGTAATGAAAAAGTAATCACATCCAGGAAGCCTGTGAAAATGACAGGTTTTTAAGTAATGGTTGACAGAGATGCAATTTCCCAGCCTGTTCCCCTCTAATTACCACCACACTGCTCTTTTCACCATCCCAGCTGTACCCCATTCCTCCTGTCAGAGGGGGAGATGCGGGATGCAGTGAGGGAGATCCTCTGAATTTGGCAGGGTTGACAATGGGAATCTCCCTCTTGGCCTCTCTAGGCGTTACTTTCACATGACAGGGCCTTAATTAATCACTGTAATAATGTTCTTTTGTGTCTAAAACGCTCAGTGCTCACTGATATCTTTGTTTTTCCATGTCTTTCAGTGGCTCGTTGTCTGAAACCCTCTTCACGTTTGTGACAAACGGTAAGCACTTTTGTTTTATGGTTCAATGGTGATGTGAACTGAGTCCACATATTGGTGTGGGATTAATCCTATTATTTTCTGGACCGTGGTGACATTGATTGGTTTTCGCCACCTGCTGTTATTCCTGCTGCCGCTATGTGTTACAGTTTTGTTTGACTGGTATATTTGCACCTCTGCAAAAAAGGAAGCAGCTTAATCACCTTGTGGCAGCCTAACAGGTTTTTTGTTTTACCAGTTCGGATATAGGAAGGCCTGTTTACACTGTGAGGGTGAATGGAAGGCGTGGGAACATCTTATCACCTGAGTTTGTTTTTCTCTGACTGTTTGAGTCCGTTACCTGTGCGGACGCGCTGATGAATCAAATTCACACGCCGGATGTCAAACATGTGCATGTGCCAAGCCAGCACTTACTCTAAATGTTTGTTTTCCTTTATTGTGCGGCGTCAAATTCTGAATGGCTTGAAAATTGCTGAATTGAATTAACTGAATTGAGAAAATAAAATAAAATAGGATTTTAATTAATATATTTTTTGATATTTATATTTATTTATTTATTATGTAATGCAGCAACGTTTAATTTCCCAGAATGCACTGATTCAGTTAATTTAGTAATGATCTTATAGATATATATATATATATATATTTTTTTTTATCAGATCAGATCAATCTGCTGGTGTGTGGTGGGCGTTCTGGTGCAATATGGCTGCCGATTTTCCCCCTTCTATGTAAAAACGCTTTGAGTGCCTAGAAAAGCGCTATATAAATGTAACAAATTATTATTACAGAATAAGTTAAAAATTACTCTTGGACAAATGAAATTCCACTGTTGTGTGAATGTCGAATTTGCATTTCAGTTGATTGAAAATCATCTTCCTGTGGGGTGCAACTCTTAATTCTAAGTGGTAATTAAAAGGATCCCTACATTCTGCATTTTGTCCGACCCATTAACCTTCTCTCATTACTACTTATTACTTTGGGGTGTACAAGTACACTGCACTATTTCATATTGACAACCTGAATACATTGACTGGTTACTGTTTTCTTTAGTGATACACCCACAAGCTTTAGTCAGTTGTTATTATAGATTTATGGACATACCTTTTCTGATCGACGTGACCCTAATCTCTTCTGGTCAGAAGTGGACTGGTGTTCAGTGTGCATTGTTGATGCAATGCATGAGTTCCTGATGACAGGATTTGATACATGTGTGAACACCCGTCGATGAATGTCAATTGATTCCCATTAATCCAATTATCTTAAAGCACAGCCGTTAACCCAGCAATGGCTGCTACCATAGAGCGAGCACCCCACCCTTACCAACCCTCTAGGTAGATGCTAACACTCACAAACAGTTTTTTTACAAGGGAGCTGAAATATCAAGATCCAATTTTATGAAGTTGTACATCTAGCTAAATACTTAAACGTGTGTACAGTGAAATCCAAATCCTGTTGAAATTCTAAAATTGAAAATACTGTTTAAAACAGGTTTAGAATTTTGAAATTCAAGCAAAGAAACACTGATGTGAAATGAAGAAATATTTTAGTTTCCTCGCTATTTCGAGGTAATAAAAAATGTCAACATTTACAAAAAGAAAAACAGAGGCTTTTTCTCTAGTGCTCATAGACTTTTGGACCTCAATGTACTTATAATAAATATGCAGAAACTTCAATCGGAGAATCTTTTCCGACCTCCTGCTGGGATTCTCCTTGTTGTCTTCCTGAGTTTCCTCTGGCCACATATGCTAAATGTGTGGAATGTGATAGTGTTAGCTAAATCGGGGCTAAGCAACAGGATGTATTGGCCCTGTTTTTCTCTCTTTAAAGGAAGTGGGAGCTTTCCCCCCTCTTTTATTGTAATATTGTTGTGTTCATAGCACATACGTCTCCATTTAACTGTACACATTTTAATAGCTCAGGGCTTCCTGTTGAGTCAATGTACACGTAACTGAGTGTTTGCTCCACATGTGTGTTTTATTATGTCAAAAGCAAGCACTAGACATGACTAGAACTAACATTAATCTTTTCATGTTCCATTTTTGTTTTTAATTCAAATTCATATGTTACCATCACAAAGATATCTGACACTTACACTACCAATTCAAAAGTTTGGGGTTGGTAAAATTGTTTGTATGTTTTTGAAAGAAGTCTCTTAGGCTCAGTATTTAAAGGTGCCTTAGAATGATTTGAAACAATATGTTAAATTGTTCTCTGATATCTACATAGAGGGTATGGGGCTTATTTAAGGGCAAAAATTGTCCAGATACAGTTTTACAGGTCCATTTGCAACCCTATAAATTGTCCCTGGGATGTAATGCTCTGATTTTGCCTTATTTGGAAGAGTCGTGAATATTAATGTTGAGCTCTGCTCTGATTGGCGAGAAATAGCTCGTGTTCGTGCGGTCGCCAGATTTCGGTAATTAAATCCCCAAACAGAGCTTTTCTGTGAAAAAACAAAACAAAACACATACTATCCGGTGTTTTACCTAAACATCTCCAATCTGGCAACCACATGCACGCGAGCTCTCTCTTTTTTAATATTTTTTTATATTTTATAAATGTATTAGTAAATGTTGAAACGCAATTAATAAATGATGTAGAAGTTCATGCTAAAGTAGTTAACTAATGAAACCTTATTGTAAAGTTTTACCAGTTACCTGAACGGCATTTGAAATAGAAAATGTTTGTAAAATTATAAATGTTTTTACTGTCACTTTTTTATCAATTTCATTCATCCTTGATGAATAAAAAAACAAAAACATCTTACAGACCCCAAACTTCTGAAAAGTAGTGTAAATGCTTGATTTTAAATGCGTTCTTGACTGCAGTGCTCTTTATCCTACAGATTGCAGCCAACAGACTGTTCTTCATCCAGTGGGCACAACTACAAGCTTGTCATCACACAATATCTCCTCTGAAGGGCCTGAAGTCGACTGGTTCCCTAACAGCACCCAACGGGGTTTCTCTGATGATCTCAACCATAAGTGGCTACAGATTGATCTTGGAGAAAAGAGGAGGATCACAGGTAATACTTGTAGCCTCTGATCTCATTTACATATTTGTTTTCCTCCAGATTTATCACCTGACTGTGCTAGTTTCCTAGCCTGGATGCCAGCCGAAATTAGCCCCACCCACAAAATTTGAGGTCGAGGAGTTCGGTCTTGACTTGATCCGTTGTGGAGCAACTGTGTTTGAACCAGAGCTCAGACCAATCAAATTGTCAAGGCAGGATTTATACGATGAATAACAGACAACACAATGTAATCATCCACCAAAGAGCGTTTGGGTTGAATTAGTTTCGTTCTAACCCTAAATGGATAACTTGTTCGTATGCATTCACCTTTACTATTTCTCTCAAAAATGATGGTCTTGTTGACATTCTGCGTGTATCCTTAAAATCTTTTTTACACCACCGATACATTTTTCTCTATAATCTGTCATTTTCTTCTTCTTCAAGCGTGCGTGCAGTTGATTTCTGTTGACAACTATGCGTCGCTTGTCACTTACTCCGTTGCTCTGATTGTTTGTAGGTCTATTAAATTGAGGGCAGAGCCATTTTCTTTCCTGGTTCGGTTGAAACACGCCCCATAATCACAGCCCAATGACGCAGTATCAGACTCGTATTCTGACTAGAATCTGAGTATGACACAGTCAGGCTACCAGTTTCCTCTTTGACACCTCAATGTGCAGATTTGGTTTTCTTTTATGATATGAATCCCATTCCAATGCACATAATTGAGTAGTTTTTCTGTACTTCAGAGAAAAATATAATGGTATAATGCTTCGTTCATTCTCAAGGTCTAACAAACCATTAATATAAAAACATTAATGGGAAATTTATATTAACTTAAATTTATAGATATTGTACAATATGGAAAAAATATTGTGATTAAACTTTTTGTCCATATCAACCAGCCCTACCAGAAAAACACCTAAATGGCATAGAAAGAGTTAAGAGTTCAGTTAGGATGTGAGCGCATTTTACAAGTCAGAATCTCGTTGTGAACACCTCTTCAGATCCCAACACACACACAAACATGTCCGAAAGACCCAAGGTTTCCAGAGGGTGTTAAGTGGGGTAATTATCCACACAAAAGGTCTTTCTCGTGATCGGCTCTGGAGCACCGAGGAGCATTACAAACCCGGAGCACATGAGCGCCCCCCACCCCAACAACTAACTGGTATCTGCATCTTTTGAGCAGTTCCTGGTATTGCATAAAAGCACAGAAAGGCCCTCTCTGTGTCCATTCACCACACATACAAACCCTCTTACAAAAGCACATTTAAATTTAGGAACACGCCGGACATGCGTTTATTTTGAGCATGACTGTTTGTAGATAGCACAACCGAGTTAATTTCATACAGCTCAAGGATCGAGAGAATGCCCGCTTTGTCTCCTGGAGGGAATCTGTGCTTTTGGACATGATGACCCTGAGTGAAACCGGCCCGTCTCAAAGAGGAAGCACTGTTATCTTTGTGGCGATGGCGTACATTTGTGGGGCTAAATAAAACTGGGGAAAATCATCTCTTTATCTGTGGGGTCACCACTCTACATTCACACGATGCTTTCTAAGAGAGCTTTTGTTGACAAGCATGAAAAATTCATGTTTATTTTTTCTCAGAGACTCCCCCCCCCCCTCCCCCCATTGCTGTAGAGAGTACCGTATAAAAGCAATGAGCCACAGTTAAGGGGATCTATTAGGACCACCCTTAAACATGGTAAAATCACTGTAGTGTACAGTATAGTTCAAAAGTTTGGTTTTAGTAAGTTTTTTTTCTTTTGAAAGAAATTATTACTTTTATTCAGAAAGCATGACTTGATTAAAAGTAAGAGTAAGACTTTTTTAAATATAACAAAATATTTCAATTTCATTTAAATGCTGTTCTTTTGAACGTTCTTCATTAGTCCTGAAAAAAATGTATCATGAGTATATGATATTAATGAGAAATGTTTCTTGAGCACCAAATCATCATATTAGAATGATTTCTGGAGAATCATGTGACACTGAAGTAATAATGCTGAGTATTCAGGTTTGTATCACAGGAATAAATTACTTTTAAAATATATTCAGATAGAAGAAGGTTATTTTAAATTGCAATAATATATAACAATTTTACTGTATTTTTGATCGAATGGTGAGCATAATACTCTTAAAAATAAAAACAAATCTTTACCCCAAATTTTGTGAGCATTGATGTGTGTGTGTGTGTGTGTGTAATGTGCAAGTTGGATATACTGTACAAATAACTGTACAAATAGTTGTCAGTTGAAGTTAGTACTTCGTCTTGCAGTGATATTGAGGATTACCAAATCTGTGGTAATACTGTCATTCGGAATGGGAATATTGAAATATCCCACTTCTGACCACAAAAAGCTCCGGTCAAAAAAAAAAAAAAAGCTTTAGTTGGTGCCATTTTAGAAATGACATCTAATGGCATTTCTGACCAGCATCAAATGTCTGCTCTTGATTGGTTATTATTCACGTAGGAGGTGGGAGTATTTTAGGTTACACCATCGTCAAAATTTAGAACCGCAATTATACATTTTCTACTCCCTTTTAACTGCTTGTTTAGTTTTCAATACATTCATCTTTGACTACTTAAAATGGCGCTTTGATTTTATTACTTTGATTCTTCAGCTTTGCTTCCTGGCGTTCTTTATATAGTGGCATCTCTTTGAACTTTTCAAGCTTTTCTCTGATGATCAGTAACTTCCTGTCAAGTCATCACACTTCAATCTCACAGCTTCACACTTTGAATTGCTCTTATGATCACCGTGGTGTCCTTACGTCTGTGATGTAGTTAATGTTAGGAAGTAATAATAGACCTCAGGGTCTCCAGTTGGTGTTTCTGTGTCCGCTGGGAACATGCCACTTGAGTGTTTCCCTCAGGAATGTGTTTTGTAGCCGAAAGAGGCCGGCCGCAGGTTTCCACTTTGATGCAGATGACGGGCCGCACTCTGAAGTGAAGTCTTTAGCCTACACGCTGTCACATTCCTCAGCTGGCTGAGCACTTGCATCACTGTTCTCAAGAGAATGACCTCAGGAGCATTTGAGGCAAAATGTTGTGTGACTAGACAAGACTAAACTAAATGGTAGTTTTTTTGTGCTTTTCAAATGAAATAATTCTGAGTCATGTTTTTGTTTCATAGGCATTCTGACCACAGGCTTGACTATAGCAAACTTTGAATATTTTGTGAAAAACTACAAGATCGAGTACAAGGAGAGGAACCGCTGGCGGACATTTGTCCAGTACAATAACTCTGATGATATGGTAAGACTTATGTCTTTATATCACTCCATCATCATATATTCAGTACAGCCGTAAATAGTATTTTATCTTCTGCTATAAGGGGTTTTTCAGAGTAAAATAGATTATAAATAAAAATATAATAATATTAATAATTATTATTATGGCAAAAGGATATATTATTATACAATATAATTATTGGATATGGATGGATGGATGGATGGATTGAACAATAGATGGATGAATGGAACGATGGATGGATGGATGGATGGAACAACGGGGGGAATGACTGATGGATGGGTGGAACAATAGCTGGATGATGGTAGGATGGATGGATGGATGCATGGATGGAACAACAGATGGATTGATGATGGCTGGATGGACAGATAGATGGAACGACGGGGTGGAATGACGGATGGATAGGTGGAACGATAGCTGGATAGATAGATGGATGGAACGGCAGATAGAACAACAGATGGATGGAATGACTGATGGATGGATGGATGGATGGATGGATGGATAGAATGATGGATGGATTAATGGAACAATAGCTGGATGGATAGATGGATGGAACGGCAGATAGAACAACAGATGGATGGATGGAACGATGGGTGGAATGACTGATAAATGGATGGTTTGAATGACGGGCGGATGGATGGAACAATAACTGGATAGGTGTAACGAAGGATGGATAGAACAACAGAGATGGATGGATGAATGGAATGACGGATGGATGGAACAATGGATGGATTGATAGAACGGTGGATGGATGGTTTGAATGACAGATAGATGATAGATCAACAGATGGATGGATAAAATGACAGATAGATAGACGGATGGATAAAATGACAGATGGATGGAGGGATGGTTAAACAGACAGGTAAATAGACGAATGTTTAGAACATTTATCCTGACCAAATGCCATCAACAATATTATTTTAGCTGCAAAACAGTTATGAACATTTTCTTTTGAATCAAAAGCACTAACGAATCACACACAATGACACCAGAGATATTTATTAAGAGTCCATATCGATTTCGATTTCTTGAGATTTTCCTTTTAACTGTCTGTGTATCATTCATGTTTTTAATGTTGCAGTGTTGTATTTTACCTTTAGATTTTTGAAGGAAATACCAACAACCTCCACCAAACACGCAACACCTTCCATCCCTCCATCGTGGCGCGAAGCATTCGTGTCGTTCCTCAGCAGTGGCACAGAATGATCGCCATGAGAGTGAAGCTACTGGGCTGTCCTTATGTTAAACCCATCCCAGGTGCGTGTCTGACACACAAAGGCTTTACGATTTCACTTTTCTCATTAAATGTTGTTTACTAAAAATGTTTTTCCTCATGTAGTGAATTCATCGTCTCAGGTGACACAGGAACAGGAAGCTCAGCCTACACAGCCCATTCACAATATGACGAAACCAATGCCCTCTCAGGCTAATCTTGGTACGGTTATAAGAACACACACTAATCCCTCACTAATTAATACAGATTATGTTATACAAACAACTGTAATTAGGCTTGCAAAATTCCAGGAATTTTCTGGGAATTAATTAACAGGAGTATATAAGAATTCATGGGAATAAACTGTGAAGGTGCAAAGTTGTAGGTTAGCCTATACTGGGAAACGTCAATGTAGTTTTGCATGGATTTGTCATGCTTGTTGACAAAAGCTCTCTTAGAAAGCATCGTGTGACTGTAGAGCGGTGACCCCACAGATAAAGAGATGATTTTCTCCAGTTTTATTTAGCCCCACAAATGTACGCCATCGCCACAACGATAACAGTGCTTCCTCTTTGAGACGGGCCGGTTTCACTCAGGGTCATCATGTCCAAAAGCACAGATTACGTTGCCGCATAATCTTGGTTAAAAAAACTGATTGCAAGTTGAGTTGAGTTGAGTTTGAGTTGAATTTCTACCTCACACATTCCTCAATCACATGCACTCAACATGCAGTTATATTGTGAAATTTTACAATTTAAATATAATGGTTTCCTATTTTAATATACTTTAAAATGTAATTTATTCCATGATTAAAGATGAATTTTCAGCATCATTACTCCAGTCTTCATTGTCACATGATCTTTCAGATCTGATATGATGATTTATCATCAATGTTGGAAACAGTTGTGCTGCTTAATATTTTTGTATATACCTGTGATGCTTTTTATATACCTGTGATGCTTTTTATATACCTGTGATGCTTTTTTCAAGAATCTTTGATGAATGAAAAGTTAAAGCTGCAGTGCATACGTTTTTGCGCTCTAGTGGTTAATAAACAGAACTGCATGAGTCTTGCGAAAGAGCATTGCAGCCGTAGCTACTTCTCTCTGTTTATGTCTGTGGCGAGTAACGCAGGGACTGTGCTCCTCCACAGCGGTTCCTTCCAGACTGCTCTGAAATAGTCCCAATATAAACACTTATTATAAGACAAAAACACGGTTTGGAAAATGGATTCATGTTGTACATTCTCATAATATAATTTTTGTAAATCTTGAACACAAAAAAAGTTACGGACAACAGCTTTAAAAAAAAGAACAACATTTATTTATAATAGAAATCTTTTGGAACAATATACACTACCATTTAAAAGTTTGGGGTCAGTCATTCTTTTTTTGAAAAAAATTAATATTAGTTCAGCAAGGATGTTACATTTGTAATGTAAAATGTAATTGATGTAAAAGTGATGTGTAAAATATATATTTATTATATTATATTTACTGAATTAGAAGTAGTTAAATGGAAAATGTATCAATATACAAAAAAAAAAAAAAAACTAACAAAAAACCTAATATGTCCACTTATGACCAAACAAAATGTTTATATTTATGCTTGTATATGATAGTGTATATACATTTCCCATCCATTTGCATTTCCCATAAATTCGTTTCCAAATTGGAATATTTCCAAAATTCCCCAGAATAAGTTCCCATGGAAAGTTTCCGGAAATTTACCAAAAACGTTCTGCCCCTTTGCAAGCCTAACTGTGGTACATTTTAGATTATTTTATACAAAAGGTTTGTTTTTTTCCTTCTTCATCTCTGACTTTTACATCTCGTATTTTCTTCTCTCTAGTTAATTTGGTCGTAATAATTCTGCCCACCGTTGTTCTTGTGGCCCTGCTCCTGTTGGGAATCTGTGTGGTTAAAAAAATGCTAAACAAGTAAGTCATATTTATTACGTTTTTTAGTTGCCATATTGGTTTATATTTTCCCTAAAGTCAGTTTTCCCTGCCATACCTATTAAGGCTTTTGAGATGCAAATGTCCTCTGTTATGATTTACCTGCATCAACAGGAGGTTTACACATAAATGTGCATGAATAGGCCTGTTTTGATTTCAGGTTGACTTTAAAGAAGGATGAAAGTTAGGCCTATTTTGCCCGCGTTGAGAGGGTGGTCGGGTCAGATATGTTAACATTCATTGGAGCACAGCGGGCTTATCTCAGTTCAGTTGCCGTCTGTTACTAGTCCTGTTATCAAACACAGCAGACAGTCTCAGCATTGCGTATGTGCACACACCAGCGATTCCCAGCCTGCCCTAACAGATACCACAGCCACTGGTGTCAATAAAAGAGCGAGTGTAAGCTGATATGAATAAGCATGTTGTGATTCCACAGCAACACATTGCAGCGATATTTAGATTCGAAAAGAACGGGGAGACTGAGGCCTGTGGGGGATAAAGGGTTGAGGGTCAAAGGTCAGTGTCAGGAGATGCGCCAGCTGCATTAGTCCCCTGAGAGTGAGCTCAGGAGACGGGGGGGATTGTGGGGAAATGAGGATGAATGAATGGAAACCTCTTATGGACATGTTTCAAGGGAATAGTAAGGCATCTTGTCTTGTTTAAGAGTGATGAAGGTGGTGAGAGACCCTAGAATCTGCCACCTGTGTCTCTGACGCTGATGTTTTTCATTGTCACACAGTAAGAAGACAAAGGAGAACACGTACGGCTCTGCAGAGACACATCACACAGGTAAAACAGTCGCTTTGTCATCCAAAAATGTGAACATTTTAAACTGCTGTTTTCCATGCTGTTTTGTTGTGCTTAAAGGGATAGTTGGAAAGAAAACTAAATAATGGGCTAATGAAAATCAGCCCATGATTTACTCCCCCTCAAGCCATTATAGGTGTATATGACACTCTTCTTTTAGACTAATACAATCGGGAGTTATATTAAAAAATGTCCTGACTCTTCCACGCTTTATAATGGCAGTAAATTGGGAGCCCAAAGTTTGAAGCCCAAAAAAGTGTATCCATCAATTAAAAAGCCACATGGCTCCAGGGGGTTAATAAATGCTTTCTGAAATGAAGCTGTGCATTTTTTAAAAGAAAATATTCATATTTTAACACGTTATGAATTTAAATATCTAATGGTTGGGAACAATGGTACTGTTACAGAATAGGCCATTCCAGCATGTTCTTTCTGTCAAAACACTTTATCATTGATTTGTGCTCCTTTTAACCCTGTGAGAAGCCTTATTTTTATTCAGTTAACTGTTCATCAAAGTTCATCAAAATAATAAACCTGATATAGTTTTACCATATATATTTCTCACCATGAAAATAATAGAAGCTGGCATGATGTTAAAAAATTTTTTTATATAAATTTGTTGTGTTCTGCCCTTTCAGACATGTATATTTTAAGGCTTAGCTGCTTGAATGGCAGAGATAAAACCATCTTTCAGTGACTAGCTGACAGGTGAATGATTCTTGTCTACAGGCTGTTGGAGACAGATAAAACAGCCGTTTACCAGGCACCAGTCTACAGAGTTCACTATCACATACAGCTCTGAGAAAGACCCCATCCAGAAGCTGGACCTAACCAGCGCAATGGCAGGTAAAGATTGACTTAATTTGATTTTGTTTCTTACACAGTGTCCCATTCACATTATCAAGCATGTTCTTTGTCCTCACTGATGATCGAAAATGCTACTTTGTGTTGAAGAAGCTGCTGGAAGACTGTTGCACATTAATGAAATTCATACTTTGATTAAGCAAGGATGCCTATGTACTTCCGCTCAATTTTAATTTTCCTTCAGTACTCCATCTGGGATTGCGGTATATTCTCTGTTTTTTTCTGATCAAATTTTGACTGGTCCAATCAGGGAACAGAGGGAGTGGCTGAGAACGATGACGCTGATGTTGTGCGCTACAGTCTATGGTTTGAGAAGACATACGTCACATGACCAAACATTAGCGATTGGTTATGGCAGATGAAATATTTCAGGTCTTTTATTGTTTTAATACTGATGATTTTGGCATACAGCTCATGAAAACCCAAAATTCCTATCTCAAAAAATTAGCATATTTCATCCGACCAATAAAAGAAAAGTGTTTTTAATACAAAAAAAGTCAACCATCAAATAATTATGTTCAGTTATGCACTCAGTACTTGGTCTGGAAGCCTTTTGCAGAAATGACTGCTTCAATGCGGCGTGGCATGGAGGCGATCAGCCTGTGGCACTGCTGAGGTGTTCTGGAGGCCCAGGAAGCTTCGATAGCGGCCTTAAGCTCATCCAGAGTGTTGGGTCTTGCGTCTTTCAACTTTCTCTTCACAATATCCCACAGATTCTCTATGGGGTTCAGGTCAGGAGAGTTGGCAGGCCAATTGAGCACAGTAATACCATGGTCAGTAAACCATTTACCAGTGGTTTTGGCACTGTGAGCAGGTGCCAGGTCGAGCTGAAAAACCAAATCTTCATCTCCATAAAGCTTTTCAGCAGATGGAAGCATGAAGTGCTCCAAAATCTCCTGATAGCTAGCTGCATTGACCCTGCCCTTGATAAAACACAGTGGACCAACACCAGCAGCTGACATGGCACCCCAGACCATCACTGACTGTGGGTTCTTGACACTGGACTTCAGGCATTTTGGCATTTCATTCTCCCCAGTCTTCCTCCAGACTCTGGCACTTTGATTTCCGAATGACATGCAAAATTTGCTTTCATGCGAAAAAATGACTTTGGACCACTGAGCAACAGTCCAGTGCTGCTTCTCTGTAGCCCAAAAGTGGCTTGACCTGGGGAATGCAGCACCTGTAGCCCATTTCCTGCACACACCTGTGCACGGTGGCTCTGGATGTTTCTACTCCAGACTCAGTCCACTGCTTCCGCAGGTCCCCCAAGGTCTGGAATCAGTCCTTCTCCACAATCTTCTCCTCCTCAGGGTCCGGTCACCTCTTCTCGTTGTGCAGCGTTTTTTGCCACACTTTTTCCTTCACACAGACTTCCCACTGAGGTGCCTTGATACAGCACTCTGGGAACAGCCTATTTGTTCAGAAATTTCTTTCTGTGTCTTACCTTCTCGCTTGAGGGTGTCAATGATGGCCTTCTGGACAGCAGTCAGGTCGGCAGTCTTACCCATGATTGCGGTTTTGAGTAATGAACCAGGCTGGGAGTTTTTAAAAGCCTCAGGAATCTTTTTTCAGGTGTTTAGAGTTAATTAGTTAATTCAGATGATTAGGTTAATAGCTCGTTTAGAGAACCTTTTCATGATATGCTAATTTTTTGAGATAGGAATTTTGTGTTTTCATGAGCTGTATGCCAAAATCATCAGTATTAAAACAATAAAAGACCTGAAATATTTCAGTTGGTGTGCAATGAATCTAAAATATATGAAAGTTTAATTTTTATCATTACATTATGGAAAATAATGAACTTTATCACAATATGCTAATTTTTTGAGAAGGACCTGTATGTGTTGAGCTCATGAGCATGATGGCTAATTGGATGCATTTAAGAATAAATATATATTTAAAATATTACTAAAGTTAAAAAAGATTAATGTTACTGAATCAGGTTTGCCATCACAGGAATATATTACTTTATAAAAATATGGTAAAATGTCAAGTTTTTTTATTACAATATTACTGCTTGTTTACTGTATTTTGATCAAATAAATGCAGTCTCAGTTATCGTTTGAGACTTCTTTCAAAAACATTTAAAAAAGCTTAATGAACCCAAAATTTTGAATATAAAAATAATTTACTATGATAATCCAAAGCAACAAATCAGTTGAAAATGTAGTTTTTGTTAGTTTAATGTTAAATACTGAGACGGGACCGTAATGGAGCCCAAGTGACCAACTAAATGTCTCGTAGTACGCTTTGTTTGTCATGGGCAGAGCAAAAACGTTTAACATAGAAGAGATGTGATTTATTGATTTGTTTTATTACTTGTCATGCTCTGTTTGGACATTTGTGTTCAAGTAGAAATATGCACTCACGGAGCGTTTCATTTTTCTGGCCGCAGCTGAAGTCTGAGAGGAGACGGCACTCTCTTAAGCACAGTTTTTATGGTCTGATTATAAAGGAGTTCAACTTGTGAGGCAAGGAAGTCAAAAAAAACCTTATTGAAGTTGTAACAGCCTGACTGCTTGCCAGATGGAAACGCTTGCTGATATTTAATTGGCAGTTTTCCCCCTACTCTCCTCCAGGGCTGTAATTATTGATGATTCAAGGTTTGTGCAAGACATCAGACAGATTACAGGCGCTCCGATTCAAGCCTGGCGCTTAACTTGGAGTCCCTTTGAGCAAATACTGTAACATTTCATTAATTTCCTTTTTGTTTGCACATTTTGTTTCATGTTTGATGCTATTAGAATTTATGGTCCCATGATCATGGCTTATTGGTTAGCCAGGTATGTTTCAGGATAGCTAGATGTGAACTGAAGAACAGTCAAAACTATTGTGCTGGCATGGAATAAGTTTAAAGGGATAGTTAACTATGAAAATTAAAGTTCATTATCTCACCCTCATATCATTCCAAACTTTTTCATCTGTGGAACACAAAAGAATATTATTTTTAAAGAACTGTTTTCTTCTATAAAATGGTGTCCAAAGCAACATTGGACACTATTGAGTTTTGTTGTATGGAGTAAACCGTTATATTAATCTGAATATAGTATACTAATATACTAATCTATCAATTGATATACTGTTATCGTTTTTGTTAATATTTTGGATTTTAATATTTTCAATTTTAATTATAGTTTTAGTCATTATATAGTTTTTAAGTTTTAGTTTCAGTTATTTTAATATTAATATATATATATATATATATATATATATATATATATATATATATATATATATATATATATATATATATATATATATATATATATATATATATATATATATAAAAATAAGTCAGAATGCATTAGATGTCATCAAACCACCTTTTAACAAATACTAAAATGGTATATTAATAATACTAAAATACCACTGCTAGTAATCACTGAGGCCTTTTTAGGAGAACTATTTCAGCAATAACTATTTCTCTCTTTTTCTTAAGCTGAATACCAGCAGCCACTCATGCTCGGCACGGACACTGTGTCTCGAAAAGGCTCAACGTTCAGGCCCATGGACACTGAGGCCAAAGACAAGGACAGCGAGGCTACTTCTCACTACGACCAACTGCAGACGGGCATCCAGTACGCCTTGCCACTGACCAATCAGGAGCCAGAGTACGCCACGCCCATCATCGAGCGCCACGCCTTCCGCAAAGATCCCTTCCTTCATGATCCTAGCTACAGTGTCCCAGGGGTGGTACTTAACAAAAGCCCATCGTTTCGAGCAGTAGAGGGCAGTAATTGTAGGAAAGTGATCGGAGGACTGTCTGGGGGCTACCAGACTCCCCAAGTCAAACTGGACAGGGGGAATTACTCGGAGGACATCTATGACAGCCCTAAAATCTCGAAGCCCGTCATGAAGAACGGGAGTTGCTCTGTGTACCAAAGACCCCAGGTTAAGTCTCCGGTGCGGGAGTGCTATTCCACTCCGAGAGACTGCGTCAGACTGCCCTTCTCTGGACCCAGACCGGACCCGGAGGGCAGTAGGTCCGACCCAGAGGGCAGCAGCTCAGAGGGAAGCTGAGAACCGTACTGTGATATTCCTGATTTACCTGACTCAACAAAATCACCTCCAGACTCTTCTTAACTTATTTGTGTGTGAGGGACTTGTTTTTGTATTTCTGCAGTTGTAAAAGACAGTGGAGGCCGTGATCAGAAGGTGTAATTTAACGTTGTTTTTGTATATATGAGATACTTTGTCTTGACGAATTACGATTTTTTTTTTAAATTGTCCTGTTTGTTCTAGTTTTATTTTCAATCAAATGCAATATGCAGAGATTTGCAGGGATAACTGCGACGGTGCATTTGTTCCCTACTCGGTCACAAACTGTGAATATGAGCCAGATTTTCATGTATTTTCTTCTTAAACTCTTCTCTGAACATCCTTAAAGGACACCTTCACTGATTTTCAACCAGTTTTGCATTATGACCGTGTCTGTAATATATGCAAATGACCAATGTCTGCTCTTTCTCCATGTGTCCTGCACCATGATATTGTCAGCAAAAGACTTTTTTGCGTTATCTGGTGGACTAACGGGTAACAAACGGGTGGGATCTGGTTGAAGGTAACATGAAGAAAGAATATACAGGGAGATATTTGGGAAGTGTCTGAGCAGTTACTTTGGTCCTTCTCACAAAAGGAGGCTCTATGTTCATGTCTGAACTATCCCTTCACCAATCAAAACACGTGAAATAAGCCTAACACAATCGAAAATGGATGCAGACTGTGCGTCGATGCAACAAAATTGGCTTGTTCCCGTAAAACATGAGAAATAATGATCTGATTTTGACATCCTGCTCATTTTTAATCTGTATTGGGTGTAAGGGTTGTTCAATTCAGCCATTCCGGTTCATTTTTCTTCTCTCATTTTGCTGTAATTTCGTATGCATATGTATGTACAGTTTGAAATGTATATTTAGTTTTAAATGCAAAATGAGATGTTACTTTGTGCTGTCAATGATTCACCCAAGGAATGATGAATCACCCAAAAATGTATTCATTCTCATTTTATTCCAAACCCATAAGGAGAAATTATCAAGAATATTTTTTTTTTCTCAATAAAAAAGTGGAAGACATCCATTTTTAAGCTGTGTGCCACAGAACAGATAGAGATAGACCTGATTTGGAGTAAATCACAACAAAATGTTCATTTTTTGGGTGAACTTTCCTTTTAAGCATCCAGAAGATCTGGGAGTTGCTGCTGTTTAAAGGACAATCCTTGTTAAAGATTACTGGCAGGCTTAATTTCTGTGAAATGTTTTGGAGAATGTGCTTGATGGTTAATGTTTGATATGTCCATGAGGATCTGGCAATGCTGGTGAGTTGAAGTGCTTTGCCACTGAGAATGTCAATGCTGTGTTTGTGCTCGTCTAAACCCTGATTAAAAGCACCAGCAGTTCAGCCTGTCCTGTGATGGTCTCTTGCTTTAAAATATGTCAAGGTCTTTAAAAAATGGGAACAATCAGCACAAAGTATTCGGTGCAAGCAAGATGTCGCACACGAGGTGTCCCAGTAGGAGATTGATCAGGAATGTAACGGTGGGGTGTTAGTTATGGGGCAGCAGCTGATGGTGACCCTGCTGTTTAAATCTACCATCCAGGCTCCTTGTATCACATTTCCCACCCAAAGTGTGTAACATTAGTGAATCGCCGGCCCGACCGAATCTTTGTGTATTCAATTCTGGTATAGATGTACATGCAATCAAACAGGTAGAAAGAGCGGCTTACCATAATTTCAGTTGTAAATTAAAAGGAGCATTTCATTTTAAAATGAAAATTACCCCATGATTTACTCACCATCAAGCCATCCTAGGTGTATATGATGTTCTTCTTTCTGATGAACATAATCAGAGTTAAATTAATAAATATCCTGATGATTCCAAGCCTTACAATGGCAGTACATCCATCCATTTAATCATTTTACATTTAATCATTTAGCTGACGCTTTTATCCAAAGCGACTTACAAAGAAGGGGAGAGCAATAGAAGCAACGAAACAAAGCCAACAACCTGTAAGAATCCATCCATCATACTCCACAAGGCTCTGTGGGGTTAATAAAGGCCTTTTGAAGTGAATCGATGGAGTTTTGTAAGGAAAATATCCATCTTTAAACTTTATCAAGTAAAATATCTAGCTTCCTCCAGACCGCGTTCTGTACACTTCTCGCAGTTCAAAACGCTTCCGCTATAGCGCCATTGCGCTTTTTCCATAAGTTGAATACGGAAGGGCGTAAACTAACTCCAACGCATCGCTTCAGAAGACCTTTATTTACCCCTCTGAGCCGCGTGGAGTACGCTATGATGGATGGATGTGCTTTTTTGAGCTTCAAACTCAACGGACCTTGGAAGCATTAGGATATTTAATATAACTGATTGTGTTCATCAGAAAGAGTCATGCACCTAGGATGGATTGATGGTGAGTAAATCGTGGGGTAATTTTCAAGTGAACTAATCCTTTAATACTGGCGAACATTGTTACATTATAAAAAGCCATTCACCTGCATGATTATACTTGTTACCAGAGTCATAAAGTAAAACAGCTTTGAGTGTGGGAGGTCTTTGTGGGAACCCGAACTTTGTGTGTGCGGCTAGATCACGCCAGGGTGTGTGATCCGTTAACACCTGCATGTTAAAAAAAACGAATCCTGCTAGGTTTTGAATATGAATAAGGTCGATATCAAGTTGCTTTCCTTACCTTGCCGAAGCACCCAGTCGTATGCTATTATTAACGAGCCGAGTCTTCATTAAAAGCAGAGCTGCTGAAAGAGTTGCGACAACCTTTGATCTGGCATCACGTGGTTTAAACTTTTCATCAGACCGACCAGGGGTTTCCAAACGGGTCCGGGGACCCCCAGGGGTCCTTCAGAAGGTTCTAAGGGGTCTACAGAAAATTTCAGAGAATAAAAAGACTTAGCAAAAATGGATAAAGTCTACCGAATATTTCAGTTCTAAATGTTTCTCTCCTTTCTTGCCAAGTATTTTATTCTGGGAAGTCATAGAGAGACAACATTAATTAAAAATTCAAGCAGCAATGAAAGGGCCCTCACACCTGGCCACCATCAACCGGTGGCCTCAGTAAATATTGAGTGAGATCCATTTAAGCGTGTAAATATAGGAGAAAAATGGCAAAGTCATTCTGTTGTGCCACACTTCAGGTGGCGCATTGACTATAACTGAATTTTGGCATGTAGTTGTCTTCAGGCCAGGACTCTATATTAAACATGGCCAGATCGAACATTGTATGCCTGACTTAACAACAGCTTTAAGTTTCATGGCGAAACATCAGATTTTGTGAGGCAGCCACAGACAACTCAAGATCTTCTTGATTTAATGTCGCAGATGCCTTTAGATTAGACTGACCAAATATGATGTTAATCTGATACAATCTCTAGGAGGAGTTTGTTAAAGTATAATGTCCGGAAATGACAAAAAAAATGTTTGCAGAGAAAATTCTGAATATCTCACTTCCTGTTGGGTTTTCAGTTTTTGCCAGGGACTTTTTTATAACTGTTACATGTGTCTTCCAAATTTCATACTTGTAGGCCTTTTGAAATGTAGCAAATATAATTTAATTGAAATTTTGTAGGAGACGCATTTGAGCCATTTTGCCGCACCTAATTCTTAAAGGTGCCCTAGAAAGATTTGAAACAATATGTTAAATTGTTCTCTGATATCTACATAGAGGGTATGGGGCTTATTTAAGGGCAAAAATTGTCCAGATACAGTTTTACAGGTCCATTTACAACCCTATAAATTGTCCCTAGGATGTAATGCTCTGTTTTTGCCTTATTTGGAAAAGTCATGAATATTAATGTTAAGCTCTGCTCTGATTGGCTTATTTCAACAGCTCACAGCAGTTCGGTTGTTCAGCGAAGGCTGGTGAGTCCTGACAGAACACAGACCGACTGAATGACACTTTAAGCAAAACATCTCAAATGGAGATTGCTGAAATGCAGCCTACTTGTTTATTGGTGTTTTCAGATCATCCACGCGCGAGAGAGAGCTTGCATTCGTGCGGTTGCCAGATTTCAGTAATTTAAAATCCCCAAACAGAGCTTTTCTTTGAAAAGAACAGGTATACTATCCTGTGTTTTACTAAAACATGTCCAATCTGGCAACCATATGCACGCGAGCTCTCTTTTGCACGCGGATAATCTGAAAACACCAGTAAACAAGCTGCTCAGGCACTATAAGAAAGTAAGAAATACATGAGGGTTAAAAACCTATGTTTTATCTTGCTGAATGAGATTTGTTATATTCATGGATTTAATTTTCAGTCAATTTAAGCAATAAATAAAATATAGAGGCATCTGGGCAGAATAAAAAAAGATTGGCTACTATGCCAGACAACGAGCCTTTCAGCTGGCTCTGTATGCTCTGGCCGCAACTAACCTTACCTACACCGGTATATTTCTTTATGGTTTATATTGTTCTTTCACTCAATCTACTAAACTTCTTCACGGGGAGCCATTGAAGTATTATCATCCAGACCGTTTCTGAAGCCAGCACGTTGAAGAACCCAGAGCGGCCTATAGCGGTAGGCCTGATATTTCTCCGGTAGCATACGATACACTACACGAGTGACGCCCGTTTCACACATACTCCGTCTGCAGTGCGTGTGCGTTGCGTATTTTTTCCCGTATCCATGTTAACGGATGACAGCTTTCACACTGCACGCGGATGCGGTCCGTCAGTCCGTTCCAGGAGCGTTGCGTCTGCAGCAGTGCACGGATCGTTTTCGTACCGAGTCTATTTTTCTATTTCTATTTCTATTCTATTTTACTATTCACACGCAACGCAACAGGCACCCGCCCGTTTCACACATACTCCGTCTGCAGTGCGTGTGCAGTGCGTGTTGCGTTGCGTATGCGTTGCAGGAGCCCCACACCCTGTAGTGCTTTACATATGCTGCGTTTGCAGTCCGCAACTGATCCGCTGTTGCACACCACAAACACAGCATTTATTCATTATTTTTTAAAATCCAAAAGTTTTTACTGAACATGGCTCGACAGAATTCCAATCCTCTTTGTTTACTCTTTAATAGAAGTCAGGTTACGTAGCCTACTACATTTAAACAACATTTTTTCAATTCATTAATTCATATTTATATATAAATATACTTTAGATTTAGCTCACACAAAAGGCAAAACATTTAAACATAGGTTATAGCCTAAAATCATAAACATTTTAAATTAGAAACTTAGAATAGGCTCTTCAAAAACAGCCGACTCTCGTCTTTTCTTTCGTTTTTACACCCTTTTAAAAGAAATCCTGCAGGTCAAAAAGAACTTTGCTTTTCACCTCCAAGAAAGTACGAGTGCTCTCCATTATGGCACATTTTTTACCTAAATGCCAGGTAAGGTGCCGTTTTGTTGCTTTACTTGAGAGAAAAAAAGCCATGTGTTGACTTTGAAACAAGAGTATATTTTAAATGATATTCATCCGTGTTGAAATTACTAGATTTTCGCGTCAGTACATGTTTTTTTTAATGCGAAAAATGTTCTATCACTTTAATGCAGCAACGCAACGCAGCAAAAAATAGACTCGGTACGAAAACGATCCGTGCACTGCTGCAGACGCAACGCTCCTGGAACGGACTGACGGACTGCATCCGCGTGCAGTGTGAAAGCTGTCATCCGTTAACATGGATACGGGAAAAAATACGCAACGCACACGCACTGCAGACGGAGTATGTGTGAAACGGGCGTGACATGAAGTCATATTAAGAAAAAACTATTTTATAAAACTGAACACTTCATTAATGAACCTTTAGAGAAATTTTGTTGAGTATCATGTTACATCCGGCTTTACTGATGTAGGATAACACGGAGCTTGTATTCAAGGAGGAAACAGCAAAAATATACAATTTGGTGCAGTTGTTAATAGCTTATATCATCATAAACGACTTACATAAAATGACTATAAATATCAGTTGTCACTCTATATCCTCCAATAGTATGTCTTAGTAAGATTATATTTAAATACGTTTTATGATTGTTTTTATTATGGGGGCAAACATATAATGCAGATGATTGAGAGATTAAAGTTAATAATAAACGTCCGTTTGTTTGTTTTTTCTTCTAAGTATAATATATATATTTTTCTAAGTATAATGGATACACAAGTAAACCCAAGTTCCTTGAGTCCAGTAAGTGCAGATCTTGAAAGATATTATTTCTTAAAATAAAAAAAAACCTTTATAAATGTTTCACACTAACTTGTACATACTAAACACTTCCTACTTGCTAAAAAAAAAAAAAAATACAAACGGTGTATCGGACGGAATGTAGTAGATTGTGTACAGATTGCTCACAAAATTTTAAAATATGAGACTGTAGACATGCTGAGAATTTGTCTGGCTGTACTGCCCCCTCGTGTTTAAATCAGGCGCTGCGTGTATTAAAAAAAACTGTCATCGACACTTCAATAAATCACAATGCTCTGGGCAAATAAATTTAAGTTTATTGAAACATTTCACCTCATACATTAACTACTCTTGGAACATTTAATCCCAATCTCCTGCGATTCCGAAGCATGTTTCCAATGGCAAAAAAAACAGTTAACAGAAAAATAAATCACAAACCAGAGATTTGGATAAAAAGATGCAAGTGTAAGCTGCATCTGTACTGTGCCATGCGCTGGCAATGTGAGAAGCATTTGGTGCTCGTGGACACATCATCATTTCCCATGTGAACTAATCAGTAACAAGAAAATAAAGGTAACATGAGTCCACAGATCCGGCCCACATACTGATAAGAGAAGACCATACGGCTCTGATTGTCCTGACTGCCCTCATCTGCATAACATCTATATTACAGTTAGGTGATTAATACCAGACTAAATGTGTGTTATAAGCAAACACCTTATGATTTTATATGACACTCAAGCTCTGCTTCCTTGCTGAAAACCAGCCTAAACCATCTAACCACCATGTTAAAGCTGTTTCTCTCTCAGCAGGGTAAAGCATGTGTTTAGTGAATCTTTATTGCTATGTAGCCCATGTTTCAGTTAAATATATAGCAATCAGTGTACAGACATTTAGACTGGAGCATTAGATGGCTGAAGATACAATTGAGAAAAAAATGGACATGTTAAATAACTCAATGGTAGTAAAGTAAAACATGATGATTACAGGAACCTCTTCTAGTGATCTATATAGTAAAGATCTTACAATTCACAGATTTGAGGCACTACAGCCAACTCTACAGAGACTGAATAGGGCAAGATAGCAGTCCTTGATTTCTGTACCCTTTTCTGTTTTTCACAGAATATAAAGATTGGCTTGGATTAAATGATGCTACGCTACATTGCCATGTAAAAATGCAAGTACACTTCCCAAACCAGGTAATATCAGTATCTTTTCTAAAGACACCGTTAATACAGTAGGTTCAATGGCACTATCACATCTCGATGGACTTTTTTTTTTTTCAGCAAAGACGCTCAAAAATACTTCTGCAGATGGCTATATCTCATTAAAAAAACTGTCTAGAAATGCCCAGGTCATATTTCACTCTAAAATTTAAAAAAAAGATTAAAAAAAAAAAGTGAATTATAAAAATTAAAAAAAATAGTTAATTATTTTTTTAATAAAGAAAAGTATGATTTATTTTAGAGCAATTCATTAATATTGTTATTATTTAGCATTGTGACATTATTATGAGGCATAAGCACATTCACCCTTTTTCCAATACAGTACAGTAGCTCAAATATAATTTGAAAAAAAGTTACTCATATGCAAATATAAAAATAATAATAATAATATAAAAAGTATGTGTATATATTAGTGCGGTCAAATCAATTGAATCGCATCTAATATGACAGTTTGTGTGCGTGTATATACACACACACACACTATATATATATTTAAACTAATAGATGCAATTAATCGATTTAACAGCACTAATATATATATTTATACGTTACAAATTAGCATGTTTAATTTGGAACCAATTTTGAGTTTTTTTCCTCTATCTCTCTCCCTCTATATATATATATATATTTATATGATATATGTCTAAATATGACCTGGATATCTCTTCTACAAACTGACAATGATCAACTAAATGGCACATTTGAACTTCTCCACTGCCGTTCTTGAACTGTTATGATCGGAAAGTAATATAATCACATGTGGGTGTGTGCTGTTATTACGATACGCCGTGTTGTTTCTCTCCCATCTCCTCCTGTCCACCCAATGTGCAAAAGAGGAAGTGACATCATCCTGTTTGCATTTGCTTTAGAGCAGGACTGGCTCACACTACGCTAAAACAGAGGTTAAAAACAACGAGGTTTTACATGAACATACACTTTGCTGTATCCATTTACTTCAGTACGAGAGAAGAAATGTGAATTATTAAAGTAGAAGCTCTACATCTGAGCTCAGATTCAGCTCGCCTATGGAGGGTCATTAAATGCACAGAGAGGTTACACAAAAGAGGAAGTCAAGAATCAAAACTCTTATACCATATTCCATTCAATCACTTTTAGTCATCTACGTAGATCGTGATTTTGTCCCCTCAAGTGTTTCTTTACAACTATAAACCAAGATGGCGACGTACATTTGCGAACAATCCTTTGTGGCCACCGAGTAACATTAGGTCCTCTTTTTTCTCAGTGTTTCTCAGTGGTTCATCCATCTCCAGTGGACGTCGAAGCAGTCTGTTCTCCATACGGCATAAAACAAGAATCTCGTATGTTATATACTATACATGTGCAGTCTTAATCTCTTTCTGCTCATTCTCGGAGGCTGGAGATCTAAGAGGAGCTCTCTGCAGACTCTGCTGTCTTGGAGGTCTTGTCGTCTGAAGGGCTTTCACTGGACAGGCCGATATCGCCATTCTCTGTTCTGTTGTTCACTAAGTGCTTCCCTACAGCTGTAAACAGAAAGAAAATGAATGGTCGGTTTAGATAAACTGCACAATTTTCTTTAAGCTTAAACCGTTGGCTTAAATTATTAACTGCTGCATTAAAGGAGTCATGAACTGGATTTTTAATTTTTTTTATACTGTTGTCTGAGGTCAACTAATGATGTTTGTGTGATTTTTACATTCAAAAACACCATAACTAATAAGTAATAGGCTATTTTCTACACTGGTTTTGAGGCTCTCTTCTGAACGCTGGGTTTTGATTGGTGTGCCTGCAGCAGTTCATGGAGACAAGTAAACGCCCACGGCTAGGATTGGATAAGATTAGCATATTTAATGAGCTCCTGTCATATCTACGCCCCTGTCAGTTCAGTTCACATGAGGGAGGGGTTGTTTTAAAAGCGGCAACCAGAATGATTCTCTCGACCACAGGGCTCGTAAACGTCTCTATCAAACAAGCACAATGATTTATTTCTCATCCACCTGTGATTGATTGGAATTTTATTTCTGTATTACATGGCCCGCACGATCTGTGGATATAAGCGCGAAACACACACAAACGTGCCCAGATCAAGAAAGGAACATTATTTCTGCCGTCAGGCTTACGTTTTGGTGGCCCGTTTGTAAAAAACATAGCCCCGGGACTACTATTACATATAAAAAATATGTTTTACTCACATAAGTTTGTTGCACCATTCCTGTCGGATCCAATATAGAAGGCACAGCATTGTTTTAATCTCAATATGTCTGCAAATCCTGCTTGACCTGAGACTTGTTTACAAAACGATTCCGCAGTGAAATGAAGCAAACACATAAATTAAAAATAAATGCAGTATCAAACTTTCCTAATATTAGGATCCAAAGGAAGCTTATGCAGCGACTATGTTCTTCCACAATATCTTGCTATATTCTTCGGCATGTTTATTGCTGCTGGCTACCACGATCCGATGAGTCGGTGGCGGGGCTACTGAATTACACGTGCTTATTATTCTTTGTGAGGCGTGTTTCATCAGTCGATGACGTCAAGATGCGAACACGACTGTTTTTTTGGCCTGGTGTCTATAAAAGCTTTTCTTTGACTAATAAGGAAGTTTTCAGCTCTGAAATTTACAGGATAATCTTACATTATCATGACCTTTTATATATCAAAAGCTCAAGGAAAGTTGATTTCTCAATTCATCACCCCTTTAATTAATTGCACTAAATGTAAGTAATGAAAACATTTTCATTTGAACATTAAACTTGCCTTGTAGAGAGGCAGGGTCAGCAGTGCCATTGTTGTGATTGGCTCCCGATCCCTCTTCCAGCTCGTCCAGGTACAGACGGTAGCGGTGTCCGCTGTCATCTTCATACTCCACGTTCTCATCATCAGAGTCCACTTCTGGAGCCACGTAAACCACTTCAAACTCGATTTCCCCCCTCTGCAAAGAAACCCCCCCAACTGCGTTAGTGTCTGGAGGAGTGGGCGTCTGTACGCGTGTTTCTTGTGTGAGGTAAATATAACCTTTAGTAAGGTGGCTCACACAAAGCTATTGTATGACTTCAGAAGACTTGAGTCATATAAATTTAACAGCTTCACATTCCAAGTCCTCATTCCCTGTCATTAAATTGAAAAGAGATGCCACCTTTTGTGTTCAACAGAAAAAAAGAAAGTCAAATGTGTTTGTAACATCATGAGGGTGAGAAAAATGATGACATCATTTTAATTTTCCTGAAACGAACTATTCATTTAAAGCAGCATGTTCTCTTCAAATCCTTCGTAATTACACCTCACAAGCCCAATTAAAGCCCATCTTTTGGTGGTTCTCTGCAGGTGTGAGAATGGGATTGAAACATGGTTAATAATAAGTTATAGGTCACATGCTAAGCCTGATCTGACAGCACCCTTGTTGAGCTGCAAACTGAACCAAAAGGAAATCTGTGTGTGCGCGCGTGTGCGTGTCACCTGCTGTGAGAGGATGGTGACGGCCTCTTTGTGCTTTGCATCTCTCAGGTTGATGTTGTTGACGGCTAAGATGGCATCTCCCACATGCAGTCCTCCGCAGCGCTCTGCAGGCTGGGTGGGGTGGATTTCGGAGATGAGGATGGGAACTCCATGCTCTTTCCCACCCTGTATTAATATCAAGAATGCAAACATTAAATCTGGACTCGTTTTTTGGAACTAACATTAAATAAAATCATGCCTAGTTCACAATCATAAAAAAATGAACAGAGAAGCCTGCATATTTAATCAGGTTGAACTCACAGTAATGGAGATGCCAAGTCCTTCATGATCTTCTTTGCTCAGAACCACTTTGCGTATAGGGCCGACTCCTTGAGTCTTTTTCAGAGAATCTGTTTCCTGGAGAAGTAAATGTATAGAGGACATGTGAGTTGAATCACATGAAAAGGGTAATAGCTCATCATAAAATAAAAATAAAAACAGTGTATTTTGCATATAGGTAATTCATATTATTTCTTTTTTTTCATTGTGATTTTATTTTCATATTCTTAGTAGCCACTTGCCAGATGAACTACGGAAAAATCCCATTCCATTCCCCATTCGTTACTGGGTGTATATTATATAAGAATTAATATTTTAAATCTAAAATATTATTTCATTTAAATTATTTTTAAAAACTAATATTTAAGTCAATATTATTAATATTTAAATATGAAAATTCTGAATTGTATATTTAATATATTTGAAAAGTTTATATATACTTTAAAAAAAATACAGTTTAAGTCAGTATTAATATTTATATAAAATAATCAAATGGCATATTTGTAAAGTAAAATTGTAAGCATGCAGTGGCAGCATGATTGTCATTTCTTGAAATCACTTAACATTGAAAAATACATGTTAAGCGGTTTCTTAAAGGGGTGGTTGCATGTGATTTCACTTTTTTAACTTTAGTTAGTGTGTAATGTTGCCGCTTGAGCATAAACAGTATTTGCAAAGATGCAAAAATGTCCGGTCTGGACTACATTAAGCTTCTTCCTGGGTTGGTGACATCATAAACCCTTGCTAGTCACCGCAGATGTGACTTCTGCCCGTAATGGTAAGGGGCGTGGCATTTCCGGACAACCTGTGCTTGGCACTTCAGCCAATAAAAATACAGGAAACTACATTTGGCCATCTAAGCAATCAAAGACCATTGCGTTTTTCAGAGGGATGGGCTTCACGGAAGCAGGAAGCAAACAAGCCGTTTAAAGGACAGTGGAGACAGCGGTGTGGAATAAAGGTCAAATATAAGAAAAATACGGCATTTAAAAAAAAGGAAGTATTAAGACAAGTTATACTGCGGCCCATAAACACAACCAAGCCTAGAAAAAAAAAACACAGAACCACCCCTTAAACATTTTCCAGAGCTGTATATGTCAAATTTTCCAATCTTATATAACGATATTATATAATTGTCTTCTTAAAAAAAAAACATATATATATATATATATATATATATATATATATATATATATAATAACTAGTTCCCCTTCTGTGTGCCATATAGCCAACTTGTAAATGAACTGAATGTGCTGTCTTACATGCCCCACAGGTGATGGCAGAGGCTTCTTGGGATCATTGCGCCCCCTGCAGGCTCGGATCACTGTTTTGTGGCGGTGCAGGTGAATCTCTGCTTCAAGCTGGTTCCACAGTTTGTCATGAGCTGGTCCTTTCATGTCTCGCCCGAGCAACTGGATCTGCTGCACCCTAAATAAAAAAAGATTATTCCCATTTCCAACCACCACTTTGGCTCTTTGTGTGCAAGAATAATCACCACATGAATCCCACACAGTGGTCAATCAGAACAGAAGAACAATGTTGTCCCTAACCTCCCAGCCAGCTCCTTATCCAAATACTTGGCCGCCAGTCTGGCTCCATACACCTCAGCCTGTAGTACGGCAATGTGCCTGCGGAGAGCCTCGTTCTCTTTCTTCAGCATCTTCACCTCTGCCTCCAACTTGGCCTCCTTAACCTTTTCTTTCTTACTTGCCTCCAGTTCCTTCTCCTGTGAAATGTAATCAGTGAGCATTTGAGCGCCGAAACTCTGATGTGCTTGAGGTCTGACCATGCAAGTATACTGAGGTAAGTCATCCCAGCAGAGTAACATCAAATCACTGTCATTAACAGCTCTTCCAACAAGGACAAGAAGCAGAAGGCCTACGTCACCACAATGACCACAAAAACAACAACTTCACAACAGTACAAATGACACAGGTGAGGTGAGATCACCAGACAAACACTCTGTTAAAGTTCACCCTGAAATGAAAATGATCCCATAATTTACATACCCTCAAGCCATCGACTCAGAGGTCACCCTTCCATGGGAACTCGACTTTCTTGTGAGCGTGTTTACGGCAATTACCAGAAGCCAGTGATTATAGTATATAATGTTTTACAAAAACCCATCGCTCCAGAAGGCTTATGGATTACTTTTATGATGGATGCTTGGAGCTTCAAAAACAATCACAATTCAATGTCATTACATAGCTAGGAAGAGCCAGGATAAAACTCTGCTGAAAGAAAAAAGTCATACACCTAGGATGGCTTGAGGGAGAGTAAATCATGGACTAATTTTCATTTTTGGGTGAACCATCCCTTAAAACATACCACTAAATGTGTGCACATACTATAGACTCATAGAATTGTAACAAATGTAGATTTAACATCATAGTTACTAAAAGTTCACCAATCGTCTGACATGAATTCAGCCAATCAGGAAAAATAATCGCACACCATTTACATATGAATGGCCCCTCTTCATTTGTTACAACCAGTTAGCAGTTAATCTACTAGTACACAAAGGCTGCATTTACATTACATGGTCCAAGTGACCCAATTCAGATTTTTTCCTTCCATGTGCCACAGATCAGAAGTGACCGTGTAAGCAGGAAAAAAATTGATGATTCTGATAATGTCAGATTATCAGATAATCGGCAAATTTGGGCATCAAGACCTGCAGTGTAAATCTGGCCAAAGAGAACATAGTTCTTCTTCATTAGGGATGGTTAAAACAGACAGCAGAAGCATTAACAGGCAAAAAGAGTGGAGTTAGATGGGACGCACACAGATTCAAAACAATGAAAAACTTACCTTGTCCTCTACTGAGGGAACGGGCTTAAGATTGTGAAGAAAAACAGAGGGTCAAAAGTTAGAGAGGCAGGGTTAAACAGGAAGGCCGGTTATAGAAGCTTCATCATTCATCCTTACATCAGCAAGATTAAGACACAGAGCAGAGTGCCAACCCAACCAGAGACTGTTAGTGTTCATTACAGCTGATCATACAAAAGATACTTCAATTACACCATCAAATGTCACAGCTACACTACATAGCCAAAAGTATGTGGACACGTGCCAATTAGTGGACCGGGCTATTCCAGTCACTCCCGTTGTTGACGGCTGGATGAACTCCAGAATACAGCCATGTTATCTCAACAGACATACAAGTAGTTTCTCCGATTTCTGCACTCTGCTTCTCCAAGCCATGTTACTCTGAAGTGAAAAAGTCCAGGAACAGTGACGGGTCACTGCTACAGAAGCTCACAGTACAGGACAGGACAGCTGAGTGCTGAAGCATGAAGTGCACAAACACTTTCTGCAACTTTAATACTCACTGTCAACTCACAAACTGCAGTCGAAAGCTTGAGTTAGAAGGTTTATAAAAGAGATTTTTTTATGTAATAAGTCAACATAAATTTCATTATTCAGCAAAGATGCTTTCAATTTATCACAAGTGAAAATACTTTTACATTATTACAAAGAATTCTATTTCAATTAAATATTTTTCTATTAAAATATTACGCAGGAAAACTGTTTTCAACATTAATAACAACTTTCTTGAGCAGCAAATCAGCATACTAGAATGATTAAAGGCTGAAGATTCAGCTTTGTATATATATATATATATATAAAACATACATTTAAGTTTACATACATTTATTTAAATAAAATAGTATTGAATATATCAGCTGATGTTCATAACATTTAGGTAACTATCATCTTATCTGCTATTTGCATACATGTGTACCATGGAAATATGCATCTAGGCAACATAGTTAATAATAAATGGCAATCTAAACCTACAGCACACATTGATAGTCTGGTTTGTTTGCCAAATGCTATAACAAAAGTTCTGTAGCAAAACGGGCTCCTGGTTCGTCTAGTAATACTTTTAATGAGATGGGTCTGGAAAAACTCGATTGGCCTGTTCTTAACCCTGCTCAACTAGTAAGTCTTAATCACTGAACATCACTGCGAGGCTCCACTGACACCCCAATGGAAGCAAACTCTTAATCAGTTAGAGTCACGTCAAATGAAACACCTTCCCAAAAGAGTGAAGGCCTTCATAATGGTTCCAAATCCACATTAGAAGCTTTCGCACCAGAGGAACTTTTTTGTAGTTCCTAGAACTAATAGTGAAAATTCCCACTTTTTGGTGGAACGTGGAACAATTTTAGTTGTAGGAATGCCTTTTGGAGGGGGGCATGTAAGAAAGGTGTGTGTTGAATGGCCATCAAATGCAAAACACAGCACCCACCATTTAAAAAAAACTTGTGTACACACAGTTTATAGCCTATATATATTTACCCCATGAACTAACTCTATGAACATGGAAAACAGTGATCGATGGATCCAATGCGACTTTGAGGGAACCAAGCGAAACATGATTATGTATTTCTGTTTACCCAGCAATATGGACATGAACCACATGGGAAACGCTAATACTTTCATATCCTGTTTTAGCCTGACAAGCCAGACCCACATCAAGATGTTTGGTCTGGAAACTCACCATAGACAGGGCTCAATCCGAGGGGCGGGATAAACGGTTGTCTTTCAAACTCCCTCTGCACGCGATTGGATAGCGCTACACCAACCAGAGCAACGAAGGTGAAACAGAGCTTGTTGATAGATTAAACATTCGCCGTATCCGGTCGGCTAAACTCCGAACACATCTTCCCTTCTTAAAGCTACACTGTGTAACTTTTTTAGTTTATTCTTAGCTAAAATCACTTAGTTCTTTCAAAAATATATGTGCTCATTAATGTATATTTACTTCTTTCAAGTAATAATGCATTCTCATAATTTTATAATATACCATTGAAAATGCATAAGTGTTGAGGGTTCGGATGGCGGTCGCCATGTTGCTCCTCCATCTTGAAAGTACATTTGCCAAAGAGGGACATACCCGTAAATTCAAGCTTCGCTTTTCGCGTTTTTACACTCGATGGCACCGTGTCGCATGTGAAGAGGAGGATTGCTTGAGGCTGCTATATGATGATGGAGGATCATCACTCACGTCGGACCCGCAATATTCACGGAACATTGCCGGGTCGCCTTCTGTGTAAAAGCAACCACGTCCCGGAATTGATTACCAAATTCGACCCGGGTCGGGGACCTAGTAACATTGCGGGATATGTATCAGAGTCGCCAAGGAAGCGGAAAAGAGAATTAAGACGGCAACGCGACAGGCAAATCAATAAGACAAAAGTAAATACTGGAGTGGCCTTTCCAAGATGGAAAGAGCTCATGAGGAGCAACGATTTTAAAAAGAACGCCGACGTTGCCTGCTTTCTTCTCAAAAGGTAATATTAATTCAGCCTATTTGTGTATATTGGAAGTTTTATTGTTGCTTGGCTAATTATATCATGGTGTGCTGTGCATAACACTAGAACAACGTCTAGGATAGTTTTCCTCGCGTCAATGATGAAAAAGTATTGTTTACCTTATAACATAAATCCGTGTTCTATGACGGATAACATGAGATTAATATTTTAATTGCATTATAATTTGTTTGCCTTACGCTAGTGGTGTTGTATAATATACAGAATAATGATAGCACTGATAAAAGTTACTTTACTAAGAGCTTGCATTCGTCTGGGAACCTGATAGCTGATGTTAGCAATGAAATGGTTATTATTCAGTTCTATTATTCATTTTACATAGATTAACTTGATCATAGATCATTTGGTAAATTAAATAACTGCAAATTATAATAGTTTTCAAAAATTACCTCATCACTTGAGTTGACGCAACACTCACCGAAGAGGTCGAACTGAAAGCTATGACTAAATCGGCCACCGTAGGAGTTGAAACGAAATCGAAATTGAGAGGAGCAGAAACAATTATTCACTGGATGGTCATATACCTTTTCACCACTAGATGGGAGAAAATATCACACAGTGTAGCTTTAAGAATGTCTTCAGTGCCGTTCTTTGTTCTTTTCTCAGAGAAAAGCTCAACTCCAAGTCTTCCAGAATCACAGTCAAAGCTGATTCGAAAGACCGCCGTTCGCCAGTTTCTGTGTTTACTAGAAGCACGCAAACGCAACTCGGCCGTCGTCATTATGTCCCTGCCCGCCGACTCTATACACGATGTGATTAGCCCGTCCAGACTGAGAGGAATACAGGAATATTGCTTTTACATGATATAGATTGACCTTCAAAATAAATGTCCCCCATGCCGTCAAAATAAAAGTCACAACAACAAGCACGGCTTACGTCACTCAAGAGTTCTTTCTTGCAGTGCAAATGGAACATTTAGTTCTCGGGAACCGGGTGTCTATTTCCTACTAAGTTCCTAGAACTAGCTCTATTAATGCCAATAGTTTTGAAATGAGATGTTCAGTGATCAGGTGTCCACATACTTTTGTAAAACTATTGAGTTGAAGATCCTGGTGGCCTTAGTTGGGGATAGTTCACCCAAAAATGAAAATTCTGTCATCATTTACTCCCCCTCAAGTTGTTCCAAACCTGTATGAATTTCTTTCTTCTGCTGAACACAAAAGAAGATATGTTGAAGAATAGGAGTTACCAAACAGTTGAAGGCCCCATGAGCTTACATAATATGGAAAAAAATACTACGGATGTCAACGGGGACCGTTGGTTATCAACATTCTTCAACATATCTTCTTTTGTGTTCAGCAGAAGAAAGAAATTCATACATACAACTTGAGGGGAGTAAGTGATGATGAATTTTCATTTTTGGATGAACTATCCCTTTAATGCTAAAACATTATATCTAGGTGTCCTACAGGGAACTTTTTTAGTAACTCATCTAGAGATTAATCCATCAGTTCTGCTACATTTGTGGTAATATGAAGCTGCTCACCATCCTGTCCTTGATAGAGTCCGAGTCGACCGCCTGGCCGCCTTTGGCTTGGAGTTTGAGCTGCATGGCGTGGAGTTGGAGAAGCTGTTCGTGAACCTCCTTCTCCACCACGACCTTCTCCGCCTGGACGTCCGTCAGCTCCGACCGCAAGTCCACCAGCTGTGCCTAAAGCGCACACACAGAGTATTATTAACTAGCCATCCAAGAATCATGAATCATGCTGAGACTTGCTGAAACTCAAATAGTGTCCGCATATGAAATATTGCACCATCCTTCCCTGATCCAGAAAAGTAAATCGTACAGATCAACAACAACAACAAAAAACATGAAAATGAAGACATGTTTATTCTAACAGATTCTAACTTAAAGGAAAACTACAAATTTAAAATTATGCTACCAAATTTGGTGGCTTCTGAAACCTAGCACTCTTTTTTCCTGTTCAGACCACAAAATAACTAAATGAATTTGAGTCAGATATGCTGAACAATCTGCGCAAAGACCATGTGACATTTCGTTCATCCTAGATTCATCCAAAACAAACAAGTATATGTTTTTTCTTTCAAAATGGTTAAGTCATTTCCATCTTGTCATATTCATATTCTCCTCCGACACACCCAATGACAACCACAGCTGCAATGAATAATGTCTTAATTTGTGAAGCTGCATCAAGGACAAAAATAAAAGTCCTCTTATAAAAAATTCATTCATTTATTTAAGTACCCGGCCTCTGCTGGATAACCAACGTTAGCTGAGGGACTTTCATATTTAGCAGTAATGCATTAGAGAAGGATAATTTATCCGTCAGCAGTACTGTTGTACTCAAAACGAGAGCAGCACGATTGGTAAATCGAAACCCGATGGCCCTTTGGTATGCTTCAGATTCCCACCGCTGCCCATCCCGATCGATCTATACATGAAAAGCAAGGCTATATTCTCTGTAACAACAATTTTACTGGCAAAACTAAATATCTTCCATTGAATTGAAAATGTAACTGAATTGGACTCAAAACAAAGACACGGAAGTACCTCAAAAGAGTTTGGTGTTTGCAATGCAGCATATGACTAGAGAAAAATGCCTCATTGTTGCAGGCCGAGGCCTTTTATACAATAGCAGCCTTCAGAGAGAGTGTTCGATAAAGATATTTGGGTGGGTCCTTTGGAAAATTAAATCATAGGAGTAGCAGCATGAAATCAAAATGGACCCCATTTCTGAATTCTGAAAATTATTTCTGCTGTTCAAACTTTCTAATAGCTAATGCACACTATGCTAATTAAAACACAGCCACTAAACATAACAACATAAAAAATTTAATTGGATGACTGGTCAAACAAAAAAGCTCATGCCTACTAAACCCTGTTTCCAAATCACATTACGCAAGTGAAATGGGTTAAGAAATTAAGTTTCATGTTAAGAAAGCAGTTTGATGAGTCATAAAGTTGGTGTAATAACTAACAAATATGCTACAGTATTATGGCATGTTCACACCAAGATAACTATGAAGTTATTTATAAAGATATTGTTCTAAAAATCGTTTTAATATAAAAATAGCCCACACAACAACTATAATGATAACGTCCCAGGAATCACTGATGAGCGATAAAACCTTGACAGCCAATCAGAAACCACCAGACTTTAAAGAGCTTGAGCATTTAAAGCAGCAACCAACCAAACTGCAGCGTTTAGAATACACAGAACTATGGATGCATTCGAATCGCATACTCCCCAGTAGGTGAAAACAGTACTCTTTAGTAGATTAACAGTACTCATAAAAGAGTAGGCAAAAATTATCTGGATGACTCACTGCTTCCGGGATACGATGGACACTTTACTATCCCATGAGGCCATGAGAGAGGATTTGTGTATGGCAGTGAAGCAACACAACCGACATTGTTAGATTACATGATAATGACAATTTGGCAAATATACGTCCAGATTATATTCATACATACTACACACATTCATACTATATAGAACATACTTTTTTAACAGTTCAAAACAAGTACCTACTCAAGAGAACATGCGATTTTGTACTCCGCATACAAATGGTGTGTACAGTATACAGTTGGTGTGTGGATGACAATATTGTTCTTAAAGGGATAGTTTAATTTGATGTTTATCTGCTTACCCCCAGGGCATCCAAGATGTAGGTGTGTTTGTTTCTTCAGTATACATATTAGGATTTTTAACTCCAACTGTTGCTCGTATAATGCATGTCAATGGAGTCTAATTCGAATTACACCCCATTTATATGCATTATATGAGAAAAGGTTGTAGTGAAAAATCTTAATTTGGGTTCAACTGAAGAAACAAACACACATACATCTTAGATGCCCTAGGGTAAGCAGATAAACATCAAATTTTCATTTTTGGGTGAAACTATCCCTTTAATGTGAATGGGCCTTTATTATGTTTTCTTTTTGGACACCAATGCTGAGGGTCTTGGATAAGTACCATGTTAACACCATGGTATCTTATTTAAATGAATAACTACCATAGAATGGAACCATCACTGCGCTAGGGCTGCAGCTATCAATTCTTTTTGTAATCGATTAATCTACCACTTAATCGATCGATTAATCGATTAATCGAATAATAATTACTTTTTCTTTATTAAAGAGCAATAAGAGACAATAAGACGGGTATCTTAAAATTAACATCTAATTTGTTTTCTTTTTAGAAAAATTAAGTTTTATTGCTGAAATTGCATACATTAATAACTGTGAAACTAAACAATTTTAATGCATACAATTGCCATATTATTCAAATTACTTTAAAAAGGTAAACATAGTTCAATCTAAAACTAAACCTACAACCAATAAATCTAAATAGTAGTAATATAAATAACAATAATCCCAATATAGATAATATAAATATTCTATAAATTCTATATAATATAAATATTCTAATATTCTATAAATAATATAAATAACTAAACGTTGTATTTATGTTGTGCAACTTTCATGTTTCAGCTTCAGCTCAGGCGTGACATAAGCATTTACTGTCTTATTTACTCCTTTACTGAAGCAAAACATATTGGACAGGTTAACTTGGAACAAGAGATGCGCGGATCAGCTCTATCGTCACCGAATCAGCTGTTAGAAGCAAACAATCCACCCGCACCCGGTATTCACAACTTCAAATCCTCCGTGTTAAGCGCGATGCTATCGTCACATATTAGCTACACTGAAGTAGGTTGCTAAACAACGACAAAAAAACTTATTCGGCAAAATTACATTTACATAAACCAGGGTCGACAACCTATACATCACACGGAGGAATAACCGCTAGAACGTGATCAAACGCGAGATATGTTTAATTCATTTAAAGTACATCATCACACATGCTGATCTTTTGAGCTAATCATTCATCATTGTAACACAGCTTGTTTTAAGTTAGTAGCTATAAATATGATTAAAGTGTGATTAAATAACACAAATCAATGAAAGCACGCAGCTCTGTCTGAGCTCTGAAAGCACAAGCGCTGCTCATCACAAGCGCGCGCGCGTATGGCTTGTTCTGATGTTTGTTGCGCCTAGTATTGAGAACATCTAATGGTGCATTTCGAAGATATTATCAAGTAGGAAAGTCTCATTAAAGATTTCACACACATCACAATGACGGTGATCCATGTGCAAAGCTGCAAACTCCATATCCAGTTCATGTGTTTGGAGTTGCTCGTATCTCCTCAGCTGACGCGTGAACTACCGCAAATTAAACTTAAATGTTCAGCGTCGCATCCTGAAGCTCAACACACAGGTGTCTTCATTTAAAAACAGCGATATTAAATGATATTACGAGTGCTGATGCCCGCCCGCTCTCTCTCTCTCTCGCATTGCGGTCTTTGATCTCGACGTGAGCTGAAAACTAAAGTTAAAGAACGACACACATTCATTGCGTTTTAGCGTGATTTGAGAGTTCCGCGTCTTTATTAAAATCAACATATTAACGAAGTTTCTCATACACCTGCAATTTTTGGGATGTTTACGCACCTGAACCGCGGATATAACCGCAATCCGCTCATAATCCGAGTCCTTACACAAAAAATGTCTTTCTGCAATATCTGTGTAGTTAAATGGACTAAGCGAAGCATCGAGGCAGATGATTTTGCCTCGAGGATTTTTTTAATTCGATTAACTCGAGTTACTCGATGAATCGTTTCAGCCCTACACTGCGCAGTGCTTTTTTTTAAGGACGTAAGCTGTAATCTTCAATGTCACATCCAACTCTCTTCTTGCACAGCAGGGAGATTTTATCAAGCTGTGTGTTAATCTGCTCTGCTCAGCTGCGCCGGTGAAGAGGTGGATGCGTGCGCGACCCTTCTCGGAAAGAAATTCAGCCTCCCACACAAATATACCTGTGTGAGTCACTCACTACTGTTGAACATGTTATTTTGAATTTTCTATCCAGAACTCAAGTGATTCCTCCATGGCAAAGACGATTCATTTCCCCTGTGGGTAATATTGCTTTTAAAATTGGACTGTGAGCTTTGATAAAGAGCCATTAACAGATTTGAAAAAGAGGTGGGAAAAGCAGATTACATGATCTGGTCTCCTGAGAAGCCTGAAACTGTCAACACAGACAAGACACTAATTATCTAGACTGTGTAAGAGAAAAATCACAGTACGACAGAGGGTAACAGCAACAATACTTAATACAAACATGTCAAGAGCTGGCACGTTATTGCATGTTACGCTGAGGGAACAGAAGAATGACCATGTCTGGTACTGAGCTAAGCAGGTTTAACAAGTTTTTATATCCCGTCCTAGTTTTATGCAAAGTGTCCCCATGTCCCTGCCAGACTAATTTGCCAGATTTTTACATCTTCAACTTTAGACAGTTAATATGTACAAGATACTTTGCCTCTGTTCATGTCCATCAAGAAATCTTGCTTTGCGTCGGGATCCTGATCAGTTTATTGTGTATTAACTTGGTACTTAAAAGGATAGTTTACCCAAAAATGAAATCACCTCATGATTTACTTACCCTCAAGCCATCCTAAGTAGCCTGACGTAGTCATACTCAATTCTAGTCAGAATATGAGTCTGAAACTGCTCCATTGGGCTGTGATTATGGGCCGTGTTTCAACCGAATCAGGAAAGACCTCAATTGGATAGACCTACAACCAATCAGAGCAACGGAGCGACGCATTGCCAAATGTCAACAGAGCTCAACTGCACTGTGTTGCCAGGTCCGCCTTTTTTTCGACGGGTTGTTTTCTATGTCCGCGGGTTTAAGCGACTATTATGTGTTATATAGACCCATGAGTGCGAATTTTAGCCCCCAGAGAAGCTATTGTTTAGAGCTAGTATTTGGCGGGTTTTGTTGTAAAAACTTGGCAACCCTGTCTGCAAGCGTGCTGGAATAAACGATCTGCCGGTGTTGTAAAAAAATAAAAGAATTATGATGCACTTATGATACACAGAGTACTTACCCATCATGATCATCATTTCTGAGAGAAATTGTGAAGGTGAATGCATATACAAACAAGCTCTCCGTTTAGGATTCAAACAAATATAATCCAAGCCCCTTTGATGACGTGCATGATTACGTTACTGTTTATCATCTGTTCGTCATCGTATAAAGCCCACCCTGATGATTTCATTGGTCCGAACAGTTTCTGTTCGGAGATAATTACTCTTCTATGGATCGAGGCCAGACCAAACCGTCATTTAATTTTTTTCATATATTCAATACGGAATGTGGTCCGCCGGAAGCTAGATATTTTACTTTATAACAAAATATCGTTAAATATGGATATTTTTCTAACACGATACACCTAGGATGGCTTGAGGGTGAGTAAATGATGGGGTAATTTTCATGTTGGGTGAACTATCCCTTTAATGATCAAAAGCCCTGCACTATATTAATTTCATCTCAAATTCAGTGTAATCTTATAGAAAATATTTGAGGATGAAAGCTACGAAAACATTCAAAGTACAATGCCAATTAGCATAATCTATACATTATACACACACTGTCTGGTGAATGCTGAGGTATTTGGTAACTTATCTAGATTGGCAATACCGGTAGTTTGAAATCGACCTGAAACATGTTAGCTATAATTTCAGAGAACATTCATACAAGTTATATATAAATATTCGAACATGAATTTTTGTCAAATAAAAATGGTATTAAAGACGAACTACCATAATTCCAAATTTAAATCATAATTAGTCCTAAACACTCAGATTGAAACAGTGAAACAGCGAGTACCATGTCAGTAAATAAAAGAACAAATTTGCCTAAAGGCTTTAAAAGATAATATTAATCTCTTTTCCTCACCTCTAGTTTGTGGTTGAGCTGGAAGATGGTTTGAGCTTTATGACACAGCTGAGCAAAACATGAGCTGAGACTGGTCATCTTCTGACGGCCCTCGTATGTGATATCAGCCTGATCCGGGTCGATCTCTCCCAGTAACAGATCCACATCCACAAACGCCTTGTCAAACTCTTTCTCCAGCACTTCCAGCCATCGGAACATGGACATGCCGGGGCCGGGAGCCGCAGCCGGACCGGCGGAGAGGCCCGAGCCCGGAGATCCAGCACCGCCAGCGGACGCAGACATATTCAACACGGGTACAGGAAAAACGCACAGATAACTTGAATTTAGCTCTTTACTCGGCGCGATCACTTGGCGGTTTAAGTTATATTAATAACAGGCGTCTGGTGTGATAGACAGTGAGAATGATGTTTTGTGGAGGTGTTTTCCGTCCTCTCATCTGACCAGGAAATCCGAGATCGAACAAATCAACAACGTGCATCGATTAGTTTGGTCTGCCACACGATGAGGTCCGTCAATAAGGAAGACAGTCGATAGACGAGCGAATCGATCAGTGAGATATGCATGGAGCATTTTCTTCATCGGAATAATTTGCAGCAGATAGACCGTTTGTGCTATAATATAATAAACACAGAAAGTACAATTGTATTGTTTGTTGAACTGTATAATATATTTGCTAATCTTAATTACGATTGGTTTTTCTGTTATTTATATAAGGAACAATATTAGGATATTGTTTAATACTTATGGATCATCTAGGCCTGCATGATAATTATGTGATCCTGATTTAGAGAAATTTATGAAGAAATAATTAAAATTAATGATTAATAGTACTGACATAAAAAAATGACAAAAACATTCAAATTATTTAGGCCTACACAATATTCATATAATTGATTATGATACAGTATCATAAGGTTTTTACACAAATAAGCAGACATAGGCCTACAACTTATAGCTGTCACATTTGAATAGAAAATTGCAATAATTACGGTTTACTATAATTTGCAGCATGAACCAACCTTTTTTATTTATTGTTATTTATAATAAATTACTTATATTTTAGCTTATTTAAAGAACATTATTCATAGGCTTATATAATACATATTAGGATGCTGAAGACAAATTAAATATTTTTTTTAAAGTGTTATTAATAGCTGTATTAATAACACTTTATAACATTTATACCATGTCATTTTGTCAACAACAATGTACATGCATACTTAACAACAAAAAAATGCATGTTTAACAGAATAGGTTGTAAATAGTTTTATCAGCAAGTTTCTTACTTTTCTAAGCAGACAGGATGATCTGTTGCTGATATGTCAGTTCCTTGCTGCATGGTGTCGAATTTTGTTTTCTAAGCAAGATAATGATCTCAGCCATTGTTCTAAATAAAGCAGACGAGTCTTATTCTCACAAGCGTAAATCTGGATCAGCTATTAACACTCAAAATGCTGCTTCAGCAAGGCTTGTGAAGCTCTTTCCTTATATTCTGCATTATTCTGTTTTTCTTACTCTACAATTAATCAACATGTACACTGCAGCCACATCTGTCCAAAAACTGCATCTTTTAGCATATGCACTTATAGATCTGGGACATTTGGAGGCCAAGTCAACACCTCAAACCTGTTGTTGTGCTCCTCAAACCATTCCTGAACCATTTTTGCTTTGTGGCAAGGTGCATTATCCTGCTGAAAGAGGCCACAGCCACCAGGGAATACCGGATGTGCATGGTCTGCAACAATGCTTAGGCAAGTGGCACATGCCAAAGTAACATCCACATGGATGGCAAGGTTTCCGAGCAGAACATTGCCTAAAGCAACATTGCCAGCTTGCCTTCTTCCCATAGTGCATCCTGGTGCCATGTGTTCCCCGGGTAAGTGACGCACCTGCACATGGCCAGCCACAGGATGTAAAAGAAAACATGATTCTTTTGACCAGGCCACCTTCTTCCATTGCTCCTTGGTCCAGTTCTGATGCTTACGTCTATTGTTTCAGAGGTGGACAGGGGTCAGCATGGGCACCCTGACTGCAGCTATGAAGCCCCATTAGCAACAAACTGGGTGATGCACTGTGTATTCTTTCTATCAGAATCAGCATTAACCTCTTGAGAAGTTTGAGCTACAGTATAGCTCGTCTGTTTGATCGGATTTTAAACCCTTTCATGCATGAATTATGAAAAACATTATCTAGATGTTTTAAAGATTAGTTTTATTACTTTAATACGATGCTAAAAGCAAAATCCATTTTCATTTTTACAAAATTTAGCTTTATTTAAAAGTTATTTAACTGTCCACGTATGTGGACACCATGCAACTAAGGTGTAAAATGGGACATAAAGCCACAGATGACAATATGGAACATTGTGTTTTTTATTATGGAATTTTATGCTATATATATCAGCCCAGTTATTAAAAACAATAGTAAATAATATAATAATAATAATAAAACACATATTGTAGGAATTATAACGGTAGTTACATATATGTAAAACCTAGAGTTGGGCTTTGCTGGCTCATACTCCTCATCACTATGATTTGATGTCGTAATATGTCATTTTTAGTGGTTATTTATGTTGACATATTTGTTTAAAGTATCTTTTATTACAATATAAGACAAATCATAACATCTTTGCAAAAATAGAACAGATATAAAAGCAGGTTACAGAAATCAGATTTTATGCAATCTGACTAAACTGTTACATGACGTCCACAAACGTGGACAGTTATTTTTTGGTGCATAAAAACTATATTTTACTCTAAATTTTAGGTTATAAAATACTAACATATTCATCATACTTTACTGTACATACTAATATTTTTTTTAGCTCAATTGACCTCCTTGTATAAAAGTTTTTCACAGATATGCTTGGGGCATTTGGCACATGATTATCTATCTGATATCTATGGCTATCGTTGTCAGCCATCTTGGATTAATGATGTCATCAAGCAATGAATATTTGGAATACAAGACAGTAGCCACTGTTACAATACTGCTGTCAGTCTACTGACACTGCCCTCAAGTGGTTTGGAGAAAATAACCATGAGAATGACCTAAAAATGGAGTTAAATTAACTGTCCCCAAATGTGGACACCATGCATGAAAGGGTTTTAAACTGATCATGTAATATAGGTCAGAGGTTTATTACCAGGCCATGAAGAAGTAATGGTAGTTCTGTTGTCTGATGGGGTCGAGTGGATTTCTTCCAAAAAGAAACAAAACAAGTTGAGGCAGTTTCCATGTAGCCTGCCCTCTGTCCTGGAGCAGCCTGCAAGAGTCGTCTCTGGGCCTCAAGAAGCTGTGGGTCCTGAACCCCCAGAATAACCAGATTAGCACCTTGTGTGCAAACACTAACATTCCTTGAAATGCTTGCATGTCTTTATCTGGATGTACATAAAATCAATTCAATACATGACACAAGGTTTGTGATTTGTTATTCTAGTGTCATTGAGATTACACTTTTATAGTTTTAAATAATAATTAGAATTAGTTTTCATTTTTTCCAATTTAATATACATTTTTGTTAAAGTTTTTGCTATGTTGTTGTATTTTTGATTTTTTTCGTTTTTATTATGAGTCTATAGTTTTTTTAAAATACATTTTAGTTTTTTATTTTAGTTTTATTAATTTTAGTAGATCAAATTAAACTAAATAAAAATAAGAAATGTTGCCTTACCAACTAGATTAAATAAAACAATATTATTTTTATTTAGTCTTTTTTCAAGTAAAATAAATGTTTTTAGTGGTTTTGTCTTTAATTTTAGTTTTATTAGTTATTATAATATACCTGATGGCAATTCATGTATTTAATAATTATTTTTGCATATACTGCATTTACTAATGCATTATGCATTTTTTGTTTATGTATGCATGTATTTATTAGGCAAAATATTATGTAATACTATCATCTATTGTAAAATGCCTCAAGAATCTCTTAGCAATTGTTTTTATTAATCAGTTCTTTTTTTATATTTATTTTACCAGGCTTCCTGAGACACTGGTCTTGGACTTGAAGGGGGACAACATTGACACCTGAGGCCTCTCAGGCGACTGCAGGTGTTAGCTCAACAAACTCTCCACCCTGCCCAAACTGAACCTCCTAAAACTAAATGTTCTGTATCTGGATGGAAACTCATGGCAGTGCAGCTGTGAACTGCATAACTGGGAAAATGCCCTTTTAGCATGTGAAAATCAGGCCTGATCTCTGCAGTGAGCCTGTCTATGCAGTGTTTGATGAAGGGCGATATTTGTGAAGGCCGATAGGAGGAGAGCACCAGACCAATGATTTTTTTGTTAGAGAACCAAGCTTCTGAACACATAGACAATGAGGAATATGATGATTCTGATTTGAAAAAGAAATTCGGAACTGTGACGTCGTTCTTTATGTAAACTTAATGTACAGCTTTGCATCTCTTCCTGTTTTATTCCTAGCTTCCCTTATAGAACCAAGTCAACCAACAATAATCAACTGTACTTAGATTGGAACATTATTTTCATTTCATTAGCCTCCAATTTGCTTTTTTGGTGGGTGGGGGTGGGGGGAACCATAAAAGCTATTTAGTAAAAGTGACTCTTAATTTATAATATTTAAATTATTTATTTAAGATATGTATTTTAATACCCATACATAACATTGTGTTGTTTTTTTATTCATAAATCAAATGACTAAGCTATTTCTTATAGACCCCTTCAATGTTTGATATTCCAGTCGCGCGCGCGCGTGTGTGTGTGTGTTTGTGTGTGTGTGTTTGTTGATCTGAAATCAGTCGTCTGGGGTTCTACTCTCCATCATTAACACCTGCCAGGCAAACGTCATAACTGATCCCAGACCGACGGTTACATGCCTGTGGTTAGACTCAATGACGCGCAAGCGCTCTGTCAATCGTCCAATCAGAGAGCTCCATGTCACACAGCAGCAGGTTCAGAGTGGAAAGGTTGGCAGGATGAAGAAATGGCAGCCGGCGCGCTGCGGTGTTGGCAGTGACCAAAATGGCTAATTTCTCTACAGGCCATCGCTCGCGCGCACACGTTTTACTTTAATATGAGGAATATACTTTAAAATCGGATATATATTTAACTGGTAACGCGTTTAAAGACTTATACGCATGGCTTTACTGTATGAGATGGTGTGGCGTTTTTTGCATGCGCTGCTCTATGTCCAGCGCGCGCTGCTCGCCTGGCTCCGAATCCACATCTGGAGATGGAAACGGGCTGTGGTGGGCTTATTACTACCCCTCGCCCTCGGCTTTCATAATCAGAAGAAGGCTGGGCCCGTAGGCAAACGGTCCAGCCGCCGGGTTCGATGGGGAGCCGATGGCAGGACGTTAGAGAAGCTACCCATTCATGTGGGGTTATTGATCACCGAGGAGGAGATCAACTACACTGACATTGCCAATCTAGTGGTCTGGTGCATGGCAGTGGGCATCTCATATGTCAGTGTGTATGATAATCAAGGTAAGACTCGTCGAGATTCTTCTGCATTGAATAAAGGGAAGTGAATTGCTGTCACATGCATCCAGTCACCTGCTGTTTCTTAAACAACACCCATGACGATTTGAGCAAAGAGTTAAATTGACACATTTAAAGTCTTGGTAATGAACTTTGTTTTCAGATATGAGTACAGTTATTGTTGAAAGGTTTTGTTTATATGTTATTTTTTAATAAGAGTTAATATTATAACCTAATTCTGTCTGTCTGTCGTGACATGCAACAAAACTGACATTGAGAATAAAACTAGACTTTATAATACTATTATTAATAATATTAGCATAAATAAGTTGCTTAATAATCCTCTTAGGAGGTTTTGAAATCCCTATTCCTCAAACATTTATTCTCATTTGTATAATGTTACAATGTCTCTGGTCTCTTTCAGCTCAGTATATTTCTTAATGAAGCTAACCTTAGACATATATTTTATGACTGCCAATGGTGTGTTAAGGGCAAACAGATTTATTCATGCTGCTGTAGACCAAGGAATATTATCAAGAAACTCAATAGCCAGTGGTTCTCAACTAGTTTTGCTTTAATATATTTTTAATACCCAATCCTATTAATATACCGTGTATATATTGTTAACCTTTATTTAACCAGACATTATTTTCAACAGCTTGGCCAGATCTCCTGAAAAACATATTTTGCAGTACTTATAAATTCATTTAATACATTTACATGCTGTAATAAAACACTCCCTATTCGTTTTTTAAACGCAGAGGTGGAAATATATGACTTTAATTTTATTATTTTTATTTTTATTTTTTTGGATAGTTAAAAGAATATGATATGATCTGGTTGTATATGTACTAATTTGAGATGGCATCAACTCTTGAAGATATTTGGGTAATACCCATCTGATGTGTAATGATGAATAGTTTTGCTTTATTGATTTGAATGTTCTTTATTATTTAGCTTTGATTATTCCCACTCAGAACAGACATGCATCCCACCAGTTGAAAGCCACTGATCTAAACTACATTGTTAGCATTGATTAATTTAAAAGTTCAGCAAGTTTAACGTTCTTCAATTAGCCTCAAATGTCGAGTCTAATTTTATCTTCTGTAAATGTGAAGTTGCTGCTGACGACATATTTAGTAAGGCTCTAGCATCTGCTATTTTAGTGACTTCACAGCAGGTTTTAATTTTTTAGTGATAGTTTTTCTCTGAAACTGTAGAGTTTCATGGGTGTGGAGGGACATCTTTAGGTGATTATCTCTTTGTCACCCTTGTTTCATAGGTGTCTTCAAGAGGAATAACTCCAGACTCATGGAGGAGATCCTGAAAAAGCAGCAGGAGCTTTTGGGAATGGACAGCTCCAAATACTCAGTGGAGTTTTTGAAGAATGGTATAGATAAACAAGATCATCAAGGTGAGGTTCAAAACATGAGAAAATGACTATTGCTTTTATTTGAGACACCCACTGTGGGTGGACACCTGCACAAACAGGTTGGGTTAGAAGATTTCATCGAGGATTGTTTTCTTCCTTTATTTTCCTCCGTTTCATATGTATTCATGACTTGGGTTTGGAAACAATTCATAACAGGCTTTGTGGAAAAAAACACAGAAACTTTTATGCAGTTGTTATCTCAAAAGATTTATTGTTGTCAAACTCTGTAGGTCATGAAATTTGTTTTACTTTTCTAAATGTGCCTTGAGAGAGTCATCTTTTGAAAACTATATGGAACCTAATCCCGAGTGACACTGATACATGGGAAACTCCTTATTGTTTTTTGAGCTCAACCATAAGGACTTTTTTCTGCAGATCCAGTTGGACTACTAGTTCAGATTTTGCCCTGAAAGCATATTTATACAGTTACATTTTTAGGAAGAAATTCATACTTTTAAAGGCACAATATTTAAGATTTCTTGATTAAAATATCCAAAATCCACCAGAAAATATATATATATATATATATATATATATATATATATATATATATATATATATATATATATATATATATATATATATATATATATATATATATATATATATATATATATATATATATAATATAATATACACACACACACACAAACGTAACTGATTGTATTAATTTGAAATACGTTTCATATACGCCTATGGTGACTTAAGAGTGAGCAAATCATGGGGTCATTCAAATTTTTGGGTAAATTGTCCCTTTAAATTGATCAAATGTGACTATAAATTACAGCTACCTTATTTTGTTACAAATACTATTTTCTTGAACTTTGTATTCATCAACGAATTCATCTGAATATAAAGCTGCACAACTGTTAAACATTGATAATAATAAGAAATGTTTCTTAAAGCACCAAATCAGCATATTAGAATGATTTCTGAAGGACCATGTGACATTGAACTCTGTAAAGACTGATATGATTAATAGCTGCTGGAAGTTTAGTGTTGCCATCAGGATTAAATTACATATCCACCATCATTTATCTACAGTGCCTTGCGAAAGTATTCGGCCCCCTTGAACTTTGCGACCTTTTGCCACATTTCAGGCTTCACACATAAAGATATAAAACTGTATTTTTGGTGAAGAATCAACAACAAGTGGGACACAATCTGAAGTGGAATGAAATGTATTGGATATTTCAAACTTTTTTAATAAATCAAAAACTGAAAAATTGGGTGTGCAAAATTATTCGGCCCCCTTACTTTCAGTGCAGCAAACTCTCTCCAGAAGTTCAGTGAGGATCTCTGAATGATCCAATGTTGACCTAAATGACTAATGATGATAAATAGAATCCACCTGTGTGTAATCAAGTCTCCGTATAAATGCACCTGCACTATGAGAGTCTCAGAGGTCTGTTTAAAGCGCAGAGAGCATCATGAAGAACAAGGAACACACCAGGCAGGTCTGAGATACTGTTGTGGAGAAGTTTAAAGCCGGATTTGGATACAAAAAGATTTCCCAAGCTTTAAACATCCCAAGGAGCACTGTGCAAGCAATAATATTGAAATGGAAGGAGTATCAGACCACTGCAAATCTACCAAGACCTGGCCGTCCCTCTAAACTTTCAGCTCATACAAGGAGAAGACTGATCAGAGATGCAGCCAAGAGGCCCATGATCACTCTGGAGGAACTGCAGAGATCTACTGCTGAGGTGGGAGACTCTGTCCATAGGACAACAATCAGTCGTATACTGCACAAATCTGGCCTTTCTGGAAGAGTGGCAAGAAGAAAGCCATTTCTTAAAGATATCCATAAAAAGTGTTTAAAGTTTGCCACAAGCCACCTTGGAGACACACCAAACATGTGGAAGAAGGTGCTCTGGTCAGATGAAACCAAAATTGAACTTTTTGGCAACAATGCAAAACGTTATGTTTGGTGTAAAAGCAACACAGCTCATCACCCTGAACACACCATCCCCACTGTCAAACATGGTGGTGGCAGCATCATGGTTTGGGCCTGCTTTTCTTCAGCAGGGACAGGGAAGATGGTTAAAATTGATGGGAAGATGGATGGAGCCAAATACAGGACCATTCTGGAAGAAAACCTGATGGAGTCTGCAAAAGACCTGAGACTGGGACGGAGATTTGTCTTCCAACAAGACAATGATCTAAAACATAAAGCAAAATCTACAATGGGATGGTTCAAAAATAAACACATCCAGGTGTTCGAATGGCCAAGTCAAAGTCCAGACCTGAATCCAATCGAGAATCTGTGGAAAGAACTGAAACCTGCTGTTCACAAACGTTCTCCATCCAACCTCACTGAGCTCGAGCTGTTCTGCAAGGAGGAATGGGCAAAATTTCAGTCTCTCGATGTGCAAAACTGATAGAGACATATCCCAAGCGACTTACAGCTGTAATCGCAGCAAAAGGTGACGCTACAAAGTATTAACTTAAGGGGACTGAATAATTTTGCACACCCAATTTTTCCGTTTTTGATTTGTTAAATTTTTTTGAAATATCCAATAAATTTTGTTCCACTTAATGATTGTGTCCCACTTGTTGTTGATTCTTCACCAAAAATTACAGTTTTATATCTTTATGTTTGAAGCCTGAAATGTGGCAAAAGGTCGCAAAGTTCAAGGGGGCCGGATACTTTCGCAAGGCGTTGTATCTGTGTTTCTGATCAAATAAATGCAGCCTTGGTGAGCATAAGAGACTTCTTTCAAAAACATATATCCTACTGACCCCAAACTTTTGAATGATATTTTATTTTCTACTTCGTATTTAGCTTTTTGCTTTTCTTCAAACCTCTGTCATCTGCATGACCACCAAGGCTTTATGTACATGTAGTGCTCTGAATCTAGATGAAAATCTTTGATTTACTTATAATTTTATTCTTTTTATATTTATATTAATACTTTAACTTATTAACTTTGTATGAGCTTGTTCGCAAGATGTGAAATGATTGCTGTTTTTAGCCTATTCTCATCACACATCTTACTCAGGTAGACTGTGACTTCATGTTTAGTAATTTTCTCAATTTCGAAATGAAATAAGGACCCATTGCCTGGGTCTTTTTAAATGTTTGTCACATTTAATTAAAAAAAATCTGTCTGTCTTTTATAGTGTTCTCTTGTCAGTCAGTGGTAAAGGTCCTATCTCCAGATGATGGGCGGCTCAGTATAGTCCAGGCTGCCCAGCAGCTCTGTAGGGCTGTCGAGCAGAAGGAAAGGACATCCAAAGACATTGATGTCACTGTGCTGGACTCATTACTCAGAGGTAAGGTCTCTATCAGCTGAGCATCAGCACAAACCAACAGTTAAATATATGGGTTTAGATCTGTAATTAATTTCCAGTCAAAACATTTAAAAATGTGTTTTCTGTAACACAGGGGTAATATCAATGGGCGATTAATACCCCATGGACGATATGGCAAAAATATCATATCACAACTTCTTCTTTTTTTTCGTTCTTCTGTTGAACATACAAATTATTTTGAAGAATGAGGCTAACTAAAAAGTTGCTGGTCCCATATATTGTTTTTTTTCCAACTATAAAATTCAGTTGAGATCAGCAACTATTTGGTTACCCACATTCTTCAAAATATCTTGTGTTTAGCACAAAATAAATTAAAACAGATTTGGAACAACATGAGTGTGAAAAAATAATGGCTTTCATTTTTAATTTTTGGGTGAAATATCCCTTTAAAGCTACACTGTGTGATATTTTCTCCCATCTAGTGGTGAAAAGGTATATGACCATCCAGTGAATAATTGTTTCTGCTCCTCTCAATTTCGATTTCGTTTCAACTCCTACGGTGGCCGATTTAGTCTCATGGCTTTCAGTTCGACCTCTTCGGTGAGTGTTGCGTCAACTCAAGTGATGAGGTAATTTTTGAAAACTATTATAATTTGCAGTTATTTAATTTACCAAATGATCTATGATCAAGTTAATCTATATAAAATGAATAATAGAACTGAATAATAACCAGTTCATTGCTAACATCAGCTATCAGGTTCCCAGACGAATGCAAGCTCTTAGTAAAGTAACTTTTATCAGTGCTATCGTTATTCTGTATATTGTACAACACCACTAGCGTAAGGCAAACAAATTATAATGCAATTAAAATATTAATCTCATGTTATCCGTCATAGAACACGGATTTATGTTATAAGGTAAACAATACTTTTTCATCATTGACGCGAGGAAAACTATCCTAGACGTCGTTCTAGTGTTATGTACAGCACACCATGATATAATTAGCCAAGCAACAATAAAACTTCCAATATACACAAATAGGCTGAATTAATATTACCTGTCGAGAAGAAAGCAGGCAATGTCGGCGTTCTTTTTAAAATCGTTGCTCCTCATGAGCTCTTTCCATCTTGGAAAGGCCACTCCAGTATTTACTTTTGTCTTGTTGATTTGCCTGTCGCGTTGCCGTCTTAATTCTCTTTTCCGCTTCCTTGGCGACTCTGATACATATCCCGCAATGTTACTAGGTCCCCGACCGGGGTTGAATTCGGTAATCAATTCCGGGACGTGGTTGCTTTCACACAGAAGGCGACCCGGCAATGTTCCGGGAATATTGCGGGTCCGACGTGCAGTGTGAAAGGGGCTTAAGAGTGATGATCCTCCATCATCATAAAGCAGCCTCAAGCAATCCTTCTCTTCACATTCGACACAGTGCCATCGAGTGTAAAAACGCGAAAAGCGAAGCTTGAATTTACGGGTATGTCCCTCTTTGGCAAATGTACTTTCAAGATGGAGGAGCAACATGGCGACCGCCATCCGAACCCTCAACACTTATGTATTTTCAATGGTATATTATAAAATTATGAGAGTGCATTATTACTTGAAAGAAGTAAATATACATTAATGAGCACATATATTTTTGAAAGAACTAAGTGATTTTAGCTAAGAATAAACTAAAAAAGTTACACAGTGTAGCTTTAAGGACAAGGGCCAGCATGTTGTGCCGACCTGCAGACATCTGATGTAGATGCAGACATGCATCCCATCTTCTCTCAACTGTTTTCATTCACTTTAGACATACTGAACTGTGTTTATGTAAACCTTATGTGTATTTATTTTTGTGTAACCTTATGTGTGTGAAAGTCCAGTAATCTGACACGGGCTGTGCACTTCAGGTGTACGCACTCAGAAAAAGTGAATCAGAACAGTCCATGAATGAAATGTTTAACTGACAAGGCTTTAAAGCACATGCAAATAATGACTTTTTGTAAAAGCGAATAATTGCAGTGTCCCATGAGTGTAACTCTACTGCTGTGTAAACATGATGTGAATGTACATCAAGTTGTACACCAATGGGACGGAGGGGCCAGAACTGCCACTGATAGAGTGCACTGTCCACAAAATTTGCCATATCGCACACCCATACTTTAACCACTATATTTGGATCATGATTCAAACAAAGATGCTACACACGTATAACATGAGCTGTTGTTTTTGTGTTAAATTAGATTGTATTTTTACATAATTTTAAAGCAAAATCAGAATTACCTGACTTTAGCTTTGTGAAATTATCCTATATAAAACATTACCTGCATGCTCTATTTTGACATCAGATCTTTGTCCTGTCTGTCTAATCTCTCAAGACAAATTATTGTGCTTGCATTCATTTTGCGTCATAAAAGCATTTTGACATGCATGTGCATTTAATCATTTACATGGATGCTGAATCGTTGAAGATTTTATCCCTACTCATCCTGGAGAATATGTTGTGATGAAAATCTGTACTAAGACAGTACCCTGTGTGCAGGTCCAGAACCTTTGCCTGCTGTTTCTATGGTCTCCAAGATCATCTCAGTTACCAAAAGAGCCTGTCGTGGTCTCTGTATTCCTCTTCAGAAGCCCCTCAGGCTCACCCTCGAGCTTGTAGAGCTGTTCTTTCTGTTCCACTGATGCCTGTTTTTTTTTTTTTTTTTTTTGTCCCTGTGCAGAGTCAAAGAACATACCTGACCCAGACCTGCTGCTGAAGTTTGGCCCTGTGGAAAGCACACTTGGTTTTCTTCCCTGGCACATCAGACTAACAGAGATTATGTGAGTATTATGTATGTATGTATGTATTTGAGCGAGCACAAACTATACAGAACACAGAAAAGTTCTATACAGAACACACAAAATTGCCGGCGCGCTATGCGCATGGTCCAAACAGATAGTAGTATCTCACTGTGTGTAATGAGCAGCGTGTACGCATGTTGTGCACCCGCCTAAAGGCGCATATTACTAATGCTCCCTTTCAATAACACAAAAAATACTGACTTTAGACCAAGTTCAGTTAGACAATGGCACAGTTGCTTTCAGTTGCCTCCAAATAGCAAAGCGCCAACAATGCACCTCGTTTTCAGACCAGCCTATGGACGAACAGATGGGCATGAGTGCATTTGCTATTTAAACAATGCGGTTCAGGATGTAAAAATGATAACTGCATCAGCCTGAAACTAACAAAAAACACTGGCATTGCGCCGAATAACAGGGCCCTTTGAGTCCACACTGAAAATCTCAAATCTAAACTTAGAAATAGTCAATTTAGGGTTTCTAAAAGATGTAAAACAAAGAATTTTTTGTGAGAGGGATATCGTGGGATTGTTAGCGTAGTGTGTGCTTAGACATAATTGAGTTGACATTTTTGTTCTGTATGAGTGTGAATGGGGGTGTTTTGCTTGGAGAGTTCACTTGAGTCCTTTTAGATTATCAGAACAGATCAACAGCTTAACCTGTCCACCATGGCACACTTATCTCTGGAAGCTTTCCAAGCGTGCGTGATGACGTGTACAGCTCTTTGAGATCATAGCACTCATAGACTTGCACCGCATTGCATCATGCAACCACCATCACTGTACTGTCTGACATGCTCCATCTTAAACTGCTTAACTGTTTTTGTCCACATTTGGAGTTTTTAACCACATCAGATTATCAGTGAAGATTGCACTTTAATTAATGTTTTCATTTTGAGAGTTAAGTTCAGAAAATGTTGTGTAAAATAAGTCAATGAATTGGTGAATTAAATTTTTTTTTTCCACTAACTAATGTGAGAAAAGGGCATTTTTTTTCTTTTCAGTAATAAATGCATAATCTCGTGTATTTTATTCTATTATATAATAAAAGATACTTAAAAGAAAAATCTGAATCAAGCTAACCCGAAAGATGATTGTGAATTTGCATTGTTCAGCACTGTTGTTTGTTTGAGTTTCACTAGAGGGCAGTGTGTCACTGCTGTTTTTTACTGTATTTTTAGCAAACTTGATCATCTGTTTGGTTTCCCTTCTTTGTGGCATGAATGATTCAGTCTTATAAGCCTCAGACGGTTGTTTGGTGCCTGATAACACATCTGTAGGCTGTTAATCAGAGTTGTTGCATAAAAAAAAGATCTCTAGATTTTATCACAAGTTTAAGTGATTACATAAAATTGATTTACAATTATCCATCTACTTTTCAGGTGCATAATTAGCTGGATTTTGATTATGAGCTCAGTTACCCTGAGGAAACTGATATAGTCCAACCACATCTAATCATGCGCATTCCACTAAAATGAAATGTGCACATTTGGAAAATGACTCATTATGATCTTAATTACCATATATAAGTTTAAGAAATTAGTACATTTTTTTTCAGAAATATAGACATTTTTGTAAGTTTTTGTTTCTAATAAATGTGTTTTTCTATATCAAAGAATCCAGAAAAAATTTCAACAAAAATCTTAGTTCACCCAAAAATGAAAATTCTGTCAATAACTCCTCACCCTAATGTCATTCGACACCCGTAAGACATTTGTTTATCTTCGGAACACAGTTTAAGATATTTTATATTTAGTCCGACAGCGTATGCAAGTATATGCACACTATACTGTCCATGTCCAGAAAGGGAATAAAAACATCATCAGAGTAGTCCATATGGGACATCAGTTAGTTCATTAGAGTCTCTTGAAGCGTCAAATACATTTTGGTCCAAAAATAATAAAAACTACGACTTTATTTAGCATTGTCTTCTCTTACCTGTTTGTTTTCAATCCTCAAATAAAGATTCAAACGGTTATGAATCAGCGGATTGATCAATGATTTGGATCGCATGTCAAACTGCTGAAATCACGGGACATAGGTGATCCAAATCATGAATCAATCCGCTGATTCATAACCGTTTGAATCTTTATTTGAGGATTGAAAACAAACCCAGAAGAAAAGACAATGCTGAATAAAGTCGTAGTTTGTGTTATTTTTGGACCAAAATGTATTTTCGATGCTTCAAGAGATTCTAATGAACTAACTGATGTCCCATATGGACTACTCTGATGATGTTTTTATTACCTTTCTGGAAATGGACAGTATAGTGTGCATACATCCAATGGAGTAAGAGAAAGCTCTCGGACTAAATATAAAATATCTTAGATATCTGTGTTCTGAAGATGAATGTGTTCTTATGATGTCTTATGGGTGTCGAACAACATTAGGGTAAGTAATTATGTGGTTATATTTTATGGTTCTTTTGTTATTAAAATTAAAACAAAAATTAAAAAAGCAAAATTTTACAACATAAAAATTATTTTTTTTTAAGTAACTGGTGTGTTGCTGAAGGATTTATTCTCTCCAATTTTCTGTCTTCTCCACCCGTAGCTCAATGCCGTCCCACATAGACGTCTCTTACGACGACCTACTCGGCGCTCTTCAGTGCTATGCCGTGTGTGAGCAGCGGCTGGGCAAGTGAGGAACAGTCTGCACGGAGCAGAACTGGGACTGGGTCTGCAGAGAAGGAACTGAACGAGCGAGATGGGATGGAGGGGGTCCATCCCTCGCTTCATGTTTACAGCTAAAGCTTGGAGCCTCAGCGCCAGCTAACGCGGCTGCTGCTCTTCTCCGCCCGGATCATCTCTGCTCCTCTCCAGGGCCTGCTGGGCGTCTCTGTGTGTATGTGTGTGATTATGCTTGTATGTTTGTGTATGTGTGAGTCTCCCGTGAATAATTACATGCGGAAAAGTACACAAGTGCTGCCCTATGTTACGCCCACCAGCAAGCCGTTCGTAAGAACATGAAAGGAACGCGGTTAGCCATATGGTGTAATTTTACAGTCACTCTTCTCTCTTCCCTTGCCGTATCTTTGGACACATTCTGTGGGCAGTCTGTGCCAGTGCACTGAACTCTACAGAAGCTGCATACGTCATCCGTCTATCCGTCTAGTGTGACTTTTGAGCCCTTAGAGAAGGAAGCGGAATGATGTACTCTTGGTGAACCATCCGATTAAATGTGCTTCTAGTTGCACAGCTGCTTTTAGACAGTGCAAATGTGCGAGGGTTTTCTATTCGACGAATCTTCTGCATGCTAAATCTGTCTGCAACTCCATGAAGGCTTACCAAGCGCGCTGTAAACGGTTGTGTGTTTGTAATTGTTTGAATGTGCGCGTGCATGCCACAAATGACACTGATTAGCACTAAACCCTGAAGTTTGTCATTCTAAGTGCGTGAATTGATTGCTCTACATGCCCCCTCCCCTCCAAAGCTCTCTCTGTTTGTAAAGGCTTGTGGCGCTAATTACGGTTTTATTTGATTTTTATTTGTCATCAGTAAATATTGTTTCATTTAGATGTCTGTTATTTTTCTCAGTTGTTATCTCTATGGATCAGAAATGCTTCGTGAGATCCATGTTTTTTTTTTTTTTTTTAAATGCCACAGGCTTTGCACCGTTCATGGCTGCTATGAAAAAGTCTTGTGTAATTCACGGGTAGCCATTGGAAGGGTTTGTTTGCTAGTGTCCAGCGTGAATGTACAATAAACGTTAGTTGTACTAAGACTGGCATTGATTCTTCTGCAGTGGAGTCAGTCGACACGAAAGATCAATGATTTTCTATTCTGGTAATCTGGCTGGCACTTTTATCCAAAGTGACTTTCATTTAGGCTATGTATTTTATCATTATGCTTCCTGGGAATTGAACTCATGACGTTGGGATTTGGAGCCACATGCTCTACCAGTCACAGGAACTCTAATGCAGTATTGGCTACTCTATACGTATTTCTTCTGCAGTAGTTTTTGTTCATATTGTTCTAATGCAATTCCGTTCAAATGTTTTTGAAAGTCTCTTATGCTCACTAAGGCTGCATTCATTTGATCAGTACAGTAGAAACAGTAATATTGCTAAAAAGAATGGTTTTAAAATGTAATTTATTCCTCTGATGGCAAAGGTGAATCTTCAGCATCATTATTTCAGTCTTCAGTGTCACATGATCAGAAATCATTCTAATATGATGGTTTGCTTCTCAAGAAACGTTTCTTATCTTGAAACAGCTGTTGTTTAATATTTTAATAGAAACCATGATGCAGTTTTTGATAGGACACAAAAGAACAGCATTTATTTGAAATGGAAATCTATTGTAATTGTAAATGTCTATTGTCAATTTAATGCTGATGAATAGAAATATTAAATGTAAAAAATCTTACTGACCCCAAACTTTGAAACAATAGTGATGCATGATATATTGATTAGATGCGATACATGAGTTTTTAATAACAGCTTCAGCTGTTTTTGACTATTCAATTGTGTGCTTTTATTCAGGGTTATATTTTTTTGGGGGGATTGATGCACACAAAAATGTAATCTTTAAAAGCACTACAAATTTAATAACACTATTAAATGTACTCAAAATACAACAAATATCAAAATGAAAGTCACATTTTCTACTGCTTATTATAATGTTATGGTTAAATTCTCTTGAAGCATTTGTATTGTTTTGTGGTATTTTTTTATTAAAACAAAAATTGTGTAGAATTTTTATACCCTTTTATCAACCATAACAAGAAAAGAATTACCGCCAGAATTGTAACATCCCAATATGTTATCATAATAACTTCAACCAAGTTAGCTGCTATTAAAATCTAAAGCGACGTTGTTCCAAACGTATGAGTAACTGTCTTCTGCAAAGCACAAAAGGAGAAGTTGACCAGAATATCTAAACTGCTTTTCTTCACCTCCAGGCAGGGTGTGCGTTCCCACAGCCAGCTGGTCATAACTTCCATCATTCAATGAACAACTGAGTCAAATTAAACAATTTCGTTCAATGGATTTCTTGACCATAGCTGGCTATCGATGCTTTTGCTAAACACACAGCAGAACAGAAGAAAAAAAAACACTGAAGTCCGTATGACTCTACTATATATTCCAATTTGTCTGAACTCTGAAGCTGTACAAGGGCTTGTGTGAGGAACACATCGTTATTCAAAATAGAATATCCTGATTTGACATTTGAGGTCACTTCCATTTATATGCAAAAGAGAAACTTAAACTTGCAATAAATAACTCCCTGCTGTTCTATAGAATAAAGTAAGTGGGTTTCAAAGGCGTGAGAAATATGCATTTACATTTTTGGGTGAACTGTCACTTTAAATTCCAATAGATGTAACATCACAGCTGAAGGATAGGGGTCATCATAAATTCCTCCTGTTCTTATTAAACACTCCCATGTCCAAAAATGCAGCTTCTGAAGTAGTTCACACATATAGGTCAGTGAGGACAGAAGGTGTTCGGAACACCTGGCCCACTGATTACATCCCGAGACTTATTCATGGCTTCTGTCGGATGCCATTTATTTCTCTTTTTGAGGATAAAAGATTGGGTAAAAGGGCTATTTTGAGAAGAAAAAATACCAGAACTGCACTTCATTTGATGGTTCAATTTCTACTCCAATCTACAGATGACCTGGGCATGCTTTCTTATTCCCTTGTTCTCCTAGGAAAAGTTCCATTATTGATTGTTGCTGGGATCGAAAAAACAACAACTAGAATTGCATTTTTTAAAATTATGTCCACCTCAGGAAGACACAACGCTGCAGATTAACATAAATTTGGCTTCAAGGCTTTAGATTTCCGGTTTAAGTCCCTCATCATCTTTAATATAATAGGCCTACATGTTTTAATTGGAAAAACTTTTTCCATATTTATTTATTGCTGTTTCATACCACTTAGATTTCTTTTCTTTTTTTTCTTCTTCAACCAGTGCGTGTGGTTCACAAATCGCAATTGGAAGCAAGATGAGTTTATTGCCTTAGGCCTCGAAGAATCTAGTTTCTCTCTGTCTTTTGTCTCTAAAGAGCAAATAAATGTGTGAGTTTCGTTTAAATAGTTTTATGAAAGTGGCTGAACATGAAAAATATACATGGTAACTTTTAAAAGATAGCTGGGCTGAGGAATCTATCTTCTGAGAATTCGTTGTGAAGATGTTTGCGAGAATCTGGAGTACAAATTGTCGTGACCTACCTGTAAATGTTGGGAACAAAATGTATTTGGTATTCAAGTCATTCTGGTGGTTGTTTTGAATAAGTGGTGGTTGTCTTATTAATAAATCTAAATTTCCACTGAATGTGGATGGAAACTGATCAGACAAGATGTTCACTGTTCACAGGGCCAAGCCACAAGTGCCTGCTTGAATTTAGATTTGAAGCCAAGTAATATTAAATTACATTGTATAGGCCTACCATTTGTTCACTTGAAAAATGTATAACATAGTTTAGTTTTATATAGTCATATATTTTATTTCCTCTTGTAAAATAATTTTAAATGATCAGTATACTTTGACCTTAAAGCAGTTAGATGCACATAAATAGATTAGATAGTTACATGGATGCACTCTCACATTACAGTAATACGGCATTTAACGCCATAGAAACCGCCTCAAATTAACTATAAAACAAGCTACAATCTTTGATTTTTTTATTGGTTAAAATGAACGGAGAATATCTTGTGTTTTTCTGTGGGTACTCGAGTTTGTCTGTGTCTGTTGGGGAAATTCTTAATCCAAGCTGGCCGTTTGTTTGTTGGCGTTTTCTGTGCTGTGTGAATTGGCATAGGTCTGGTCTCATGTTAGCCTAGTCTCATATCCCATTTTACTGAAATTGAAGAAAAACCAAACAAAGCAAATCAACACAAAATTTCATTGAACTTGATATGACGCTTTTAATTGATAGTAGATTATGATGGGCCTGTGCAGTGCTGGAAAGGATGGATGGATGAATGGATGGATTATGATTTTATCTGTGTACGTCCGAATGACCTTTATTGTGTGTTATATGGAACTTTTTGTTAAAAACCCTTGGTTGTTTTTCTTGTAGGCTACGTGTTTCCAATAAAGCAAAAGTCCGTGCGGACCTTCAGTCAGTCAGAGAAACGCATCGACCGCAGCTCTAGGTGATCCACCCCCCGTGGCTAATAAGATAAATATCGCAGCAACACCTTGGATAGAAACAAATCGATTGATCACCTGAGCACATTGAATTGAAGTGCTTAGAAAGAATAATTCAGACCTGTCTACAAAAATAACACCTTTTAGTGGATTAGCCAAAGTCTAAATTATCATTAGGTTGTTTTAAAGGAACACAACAGTCGGGATGCATTAGCGAATGCATAAATCCACTCAAGGACCTGCTTTATGAGCTCTGCGGTTCCCCCGTTTTTATTGATTTGAATTTGTGCCTATTTATAGTACAGACATTGTCAGGTCGTTGTCTTGTAATAGGGTGTTTGTCTTCTGCTGCTCGACAAAGCAGTCATGTTCCAGTCATGGGCCCTCAGCAAAAGGTAAAAGATAAAGGCTGTTTTATATCAGGATGCTGCAGGCGGCATGACATTTTAAACAGATTTTGCATTCAGTCTTTCAGTCAAGAATTGATTATAAGATATCGGCTGCGTTTGGAACGGCATACTAACATGCTACTCTTACTATTTCTGTAGTTTATACTCCGTACACTACACACATCTCTGATTGCATAAAGGCCAATTTGAGGACATTGCATTGTAGTTTACTGTCGTCTATGATGGGCAATGCTAAAGAGGGTTGATGGATAATGCTTAAAAGATAGTTTGATGGATGGATGTATAAATGGATGGATAGATAATTCTAAAAAGGATGGATGGATGGATGGATAATATATAGATGATAGATAATGAGTAGCTAATGCTAAAAAAGATATGTGAATGGGTGATGGATAATGCATAGATAGATAGATAGATAGATAGATAGATAGATAGATAGATAGATAGATAGATAGATAGATAGATAGATAGATAATGCTAAAAAAAGATGGATGGATGGATGAATGGATGAATGAAGGCAGCGAGGCAGGAATTTCTGTCTGTTTCAAAGCAAGCAGACAAATGCTTGATCAAGGACAGAAGAACATATGGATCCAGGCATCATAATCCCAGCTCATTCCTTGTCAAGATGTAAGGAGCGACATCCATTAAGAGCGCCGGTGTAAAGGCTGTGCTTCCCTAACTCAAGAATCCCAGTAGGTTATGATTGCACCTGCTGTCTGTGTAGTCCCTCAGTGACCCCTCTCTGTGGCTCAGGCACAAAGAATATACTCTGTACTGCGGTTTCGCACACGAGCAATATGAGAGCGAATCCTGTTCAGCATGCTGGCCACTGGTTTCCATGACAACTATGGGGTGATGGGTGGTCAAAGCCTGGATGAAAACAGTACTTTCTCAACCTAAACACTGGCTGATATTGAACGGACTAATCTATCATTACTTAAAGTGGATGTTCATTTAAATTCAAAGCATACAAAGTGGCAAACCAAATAGAAATGATCAGTAAGTGTACCCATTAAACACAAAGATATGTTGCAAGTTACGGCAATCCATGTATTGATTTTGAACAAAAGCATCCATAACTGTTGGTCTTTTGGCAACACTAACAAGTGCCTATATGTGTAGCTCCCTTAGGAATGGCTAACTGATTGTAGGCTTTGTTTTGACATGTTGGTGTACAGGGAATTGAGGTACCCGCAGTGTTTCCTTATGGCAAGATTACATCCTCTGAAGAGAAAGCTACAGAATTAATTTAGTTGCCCTTTTCCTTTGTTCTTTTGCTGCTGCTTTTTTTCTCTAGCAGATTTTTTGAGTGTGTGTGTGCAAAATAATCAATAACGGTAGCCTATACTTAATTGTTTCTTTCTTTATATCAAAAGAAAATACAGAAATGTTTTGGCCTTTATTATCAATATGTTAGTCTTGCTGTTATCTATAAGCTAGTGTGCTCCGAAACAATAACACAATTCTGATTCCGATACACTATGTTGTCAAAAGTTTTGGGACACCTCGCTTATGCACATGAACTTTAATGACGTCCCATTCTTAATCTGTTGGGTTTTTGGTTCCTTGCACTAGAATTGAGGGGCCAAGCCCAACCCCTGAAAAATAACCCCACACCATAATCTCCCCTCCACCAAACTTTACACTTGGCACAATGCAGTCAGGCAAGTGCCGTTCTCCTGGGAACCACTAAACCCAGACTCGTCCATTGGTATGCCAGACACAGAAGCGTGATTTGTCACTCCAGAGAACACGTCGCCACTGCTCCAGAGTCCAGTGTCCAGTGGCGGCGTGCTTTACACGGCTTGGATGCGGCTGCTCGGCTATGGAAACCCTTCCCATGAAGCTCTCTACGCACTGTTCTTGAGCTAATCTGAAGGCCACATGAAGTTTGGAGGTCTGTAGCTGTTGACTCTGCAGAAAGTTAGCAACTTCTGCACACTGTGCTCTTCAGCATGCACTGACCCCGCTCTGTGATTTTACGTGGTCTACCACTTCGTAGCTGAGTTACTGTTGTTCCCAATTGCTTCCACTTTGTTATAATGCCACTAACAGTTGACTGTGGAATATTTGAGGAAATTTCACAAATGGATTTATTGTGCAGGTGCATCACGGTACCACGCTTGAATTCACTGAGCTCCTGATTGATTCGATACACCTGTGACCATGGAAGTGATTGGAACGACTGAATTCAATGATTTAGAGGGGTGTCCCAGTACTTTTGGCAATATAGTGTACAAGCATTCAAAACTTACAATCTCTCACTTTCACCAATATGGATCAGTGATTTTCATGACATCACTGTGCACTTCAGTTTCTCATCAGATTTTCTGTCCATTCAAATGCTCTCTATAATCTAAAGTGTCCCACCCCTAGATTATAAATAGATGTCGAAGTTGAGGCTGAAATCGGTCACTTGTTCACACATTTACTGTTTTCTACATGGTGAATGGCACATAGTGCACTATAGGCAATAGGAAACAATTCAGACAATGTTAATATGCTTTCCATTGGGGCAAATGAAGTCTGGTTTCAAATTAGTGTCACGCAAACCGCCGCAGCGCGAACACGGTCTGCTCCGGTCCAGAGACACAATAGCACAGAGCGGATCATATGCGTGAGCCGTTGGGTGCACACCAGAAAACGTATCGGAATTTGAAAACCCATTAAAGGGTTAGTTCACCCAAAAATGTAATTTCTGTCATTAACTCCTCACCCTAATGTCGTTCCACACCCATAAGACCTCCGTTCATCTTCAGAACACAATTTAAGATATTTTATATTTAGTCACAGAGCATATCTAAGTGTATGTACACTATACTGTCCATGTCCAGAAAGGGAATAAAAACATCATCAGAGTAGTCCATATGTGACATCAGTTAGTTCATTAGAATCTCTTTTGATGATGTTTTTATTCCCTTTCTGGACATGGACAATACAGTGTGCATATACTTGCATACGCTCTGGTACTAAATATAAAATATCTTAAACTGTGTTCTGAAGATGAATGGAGGTCTTACGGGTGTGGCATTAGGGCGAGGAGTTAATGACAGAAATTTCCTTTTTGGGTGAACTAACCCTTTAAGGAGATAGGTATAACTGTGGCTTTACTGAGCTCAACCCCCCCCCCCCCACCCCACACACAAAAATATATACAAAAATGGAAATTATAAAAGATTTCTGGAAAATGCCAATTGTATTGCATATGACTTTAGTTTCCATTCAGTACACATTTCAGCTAAACATTTTCAAAAGTGTACTGATTGCTACAAGCAGGAATGATTTAATATGTTAGATTTGATCAAATAGGGCTATGCTTTTCTGTGCTATCTGTATGTTATTTCAGACCATGAATCCATAGCCTGGCCTGCTGTAAATGGAACATTAAAAACTCTAAATATCATGAAGCATGCACTCCATTTGGTTCAACTGAAATCTACACCACATATAATCACTGCTTACAACGCACTGGTTACAACATCAGAAGGCTTTATGTATTTCACTGCTGGATTTATAGAATGGTGTTCTAAATGTTTAACTGTGCATGAGGTCAGACATGAAACCTTATAAAACAGCACACAACTGCTTATAAGTCAAGTCGTCATTTTGAATGCACACGACTGCAGAAACTACCAGAGTAGATCAGCCATAGAAAGAGCCTAAATCTGTCATTTTTCCTCTTTTTATAAGAGTAGTGGAACAATATAATTGTGCTTTACCAGACCAGTCATTACTGACAGCTTTTGAACCTTAGCGAAATCTCTGTGCAGTGATTTTTGTTAAAATGAATAAATGAATGCTTTCTTTGCACACATCACAATATGATCAAACACAGTGTTGGAGTTTAATATGGTTTGTAGCTCATCTATCTATCTATCTATCTATCTATCTATCTATCTATCTATCTATCTATCTATCTATCTATCTATCTATCTATCTATCTATCTATCTATCTGTCTGTCTGTCTGTCTGTCTGTCTGTCTGTCTGTCTGTCTGTCTGTCTGTCTGTCTGTCTGTCTGTCTGTCTGTCTGTCTGTCTGTCTGTCTGTCTGTCTGTCTGTCTGTCTGTCGTTCTATCCATCCATCCATCCATCCATCCATCCATCCATCCATCCATCCATGTATTTATGTATATACGTGTTTTTTTATTTAGTATTCACTATTTTATTTTTACACAATAAATTTGGCTACATTTATTTATTACTGTATTTTATTTTTTACACTGAATACATTTTTTATATTTGCTTATTATACTTATTATACTGTGCTCATTATTATTGTATTTACATGTAGCCTAATAATGTGCTTACATGTATTGATTATCGTAGTGTTTCTTTTGTATTTTTACATGTAATAAATCTGCTTATATTTATTTATTACAGCAATTTGTTTTAATGATCATAATGTTTCTCTTCAAATCATTCTCAGTGGTTGAAGCGTAGGCTACCATTGGAAGCAGTGACCTCTAGCGGTCAAACGATCTATTTCACTCAAAAACGCGCCGCCTCCCAATAATCACGGCAGTCCTGCTCTAGCGTTCAGAAAATGCGCACCGAACCAACGGGAAACATCTGCTCAGAAAGCGACCAGGGGAACAGGTGCATCTTCGTGCATGAATCTGTAACACCCAGCGATCTATAGGATCCTCCAGCATCCCTCCTCCTCCAGCACTTATTGGAGATACATACACCTGTTTATTCTCACCTGCAATATGGAGAGCTGGAGCTGGTCGGAATAACCAAAGCGAAAGGAATGATCACTGCCTACTGATTGAGCGCTTTAGTTTTCAGCTTTAGAGATGATGCCCGAGCACCAGAACCATGTTGTCACCACTATTGAGACCATTCCATCAGAGACAGTCACCGCATCTCCATCTGTGTTTCAGAGGATGAAGAAAGTGTTGAACAGGTAAGAGAAACTACTGGATGTTGGATAAGGATATGTTTGCATTTGCTCTTACCAATCAATTCAAATTCGCCATGCCATGCACATTTATTGAGATGGTGTTATATTTTGCAATTGCACCTGATTTGATCATTCATGTTTACATCAGTAAAGCAGAACCCATCTCTTCCAGAGTTTATAACAGTCCTGATCCAAATAATAAACCTGTTTTATTTCATTAGTTTAGTCTGTCATCGGCTATAGATGTGTGAAGCAAGTCCTGTTTTTGGCAGGTTTCTTTTGTCATCATTTACTGTTCAGCTGGACAGTGATTTAGGAAATATTTTTGGTCTAATGGCAAATAAATGGATTCCTTCCAATGCTGTTCCTCTGTCTGCATGCTTGCATTGAGCATTACAGATGGTCTTTTTGTAAAAGGCAGGATTCACTTCATCACGGTGAAGGAAAGGTCTCGAGGAGAAATGCACACTTTGCCTCTTTTGTCTTGTGATGTGTGCGTCCATCAATCACAAGTGCATGCAGACGCCAGAGGAATTCTCTCTACACTTGTTCGAGTGTGGCCACAGAAAACCTGTTGTGTACTTAAACAGAACAAAAGAGCAGTTTGGCCAAATAAAACCGATCTGAGCAGCTCGAGTTCGAAAATCTAATCTTGATTAAGTTCTAGGTTGCCAAATTCAGGTTTAGTGTGGGTGGGACTCAGAAATGAACTTTACTTTTCAAATTGATACTTTTATAGGGTTTTATTAATTTTCTTCAAAGCCATCATGTTATCACAGAATGTACATTTAAGACTGTGAATATGAATATTCATGTTGTCTGCGGTCTTATTGAATCCGATACTAATTGACTCCAGAATAGAATCAGAGTTGAATAATTAAATGAACAGCCAAACCAATAATTATTCAGACACCAGATACATTTTACTAGTGCTTGCAGGACACAATAGTTAACTTATGCAAGTGAGGATAGCAAAATAAAGTAAACTGTGACATATTATACACAAATATTCTTCATACAGTAGACTACAAGTAAAATGTATACACATTTGGGACCAAAATAATTGACACTTTGACCTGACTATGTTTTGCTAGTGTTTTTTCTTGAATTGCTAATGGGACCTTTTACATCACAGACCGTACAAAATTAAGCATTTCTTGGTCATTGGTTGAACTAAATTGGTATTATCTAATTGTGTACTTAAAGGTGCACTATGCAGCTTTTGTCCACTGGAGGGCGCCTATGCAAAACAAATGCGTAGTTTGATGATGCAAAGTGTGAGCGCAGCATCTTGGGAGATGTGGTCTTCTCATCACAGCCAGTGAAAAATAGGACTCGGGCAGAAATCACGTTCATGCATGCGGTTATTAACGTTACTGTAGTCTAAAGCAGAGCAGGACCGAGTGTTATGGACCTGAGCAAAGCTGCTGGAGCGATTGTTAAACAAATACCCGCCTTGCGAATACCGGGACTTTTATTATGACGGGACGGGACTCATTTGCCGGGCGCCTGCACAGATCCGCTCTTCCGGTTATGATTTTGAGGTAATGGAGCTCTGTTTATCATATTAGATACATTTAAGTTTGTTTAAAACGATGTTATGACGTTACTCCGTGCGTTCAGTTGTTCACACTGCTAAGAGTAAAGCGCTCCTGCCAAATAAAAGCCGAAACCGAGGGTAACGCAGATATGACGCAATTGACAGGCGACTCTCTCAAATGCAATGCTGCAACGTCCCTGTCCTTAGTTAAAATAGCAATTTTCTCACAATTTACAAATAGTTGGAAACATCTGGGATATTGTAGGTACTCAACTGAACAAAATATATAACACTGGCCTAGTGGTTTTTGGATATTTTACTGCAAAAATACTACATAGTTCACCTTTAAATTAACATAAAAAAAAAAATTTAAAAACACAGAGGCGCTGAGTGAGTATTTCTCACACATGCGCTGAACGCTCAGCGTTTTTTACTGGTCGCCGAGAGTTGAAGAATATTCAACTTTGAGTAAAAAACAGCGCTCATCACTGTCACTTTTCACCCAGCCGTCCAATCACAGTGGAGGAGGGGCGGGACAAACACAACACAGACCAACCGCCACATTCTGCGTGTCGTCATCAGATGACAACAAGCAATAATAACAGAACAAAATGATTTAAAACAAATGCCAGCGCAAATACTTTACATTGTATCTGCAATTTTATATAGAATCAATACAGGAACAAACTACCTGTGAAATTAGAAAGAATTTTTTCCGCTGATTTTCCGTGTAATAACAACAAGCAAGTGTCAACTGAGGAGAAAAAACGCTGCCTCTCTCAAACGCTCACAGCGAGGCGCTTTCAGCTGGCTAAAAACGCTTTGGTGGACCTTACACGAATAGCTGAACGATCAAGTGTAATGACATAAAATAAAACTTGGCGCTTTTCAGCGCAGTAAAAAGTCCTGGCTGAAAAATCCTCCCTCACATTTCGTGAGGAGATGTGAGGGAGGATTGAGAGCCGGGACCAGTGGAAGTACTCTCAGAAGTGCTATTCCGCCATACATTACTTCTCCTTTTTAATCCGCTTAGAAAAGGGCCATGTTTTATTTTATGTCCTCATACTTGGTCGTTCAACTATTCGTGTAACTGTATTTAAATAGGGAAAATGTGGAGGTGTTTGGTCGCTTCTAACTTGATCTCTGTTTGGTACCATAGTGAATGAACTGGGCTTAGTGGGCTAAGCTAAATGCTATCAGATCATCACCGCACGTCAGAGAGATTAAGTGCACGCACTGAGACGAGAGAGGTATGTGTCAACTCGTCTTAGTTAAGGGAATAACATAGTTTGATATGAAAAAGCGGTGAAGTATCTTTTTAAATGTGACAAAGTGTTTGCGTGTCTTACACACACATATTTGCATGCCTGTGTGTGTAATGGTATCCGGACGGAAGGGTTTCTGGCTCCAGTTGTGTGTGGTTTGCAGAGGATGACAGCTGGTAGTCCTAGGTCAGATGAGTCAGGCAGCCCACTCTTTCTCTCTCTTTGCCATCTGCTGGTCCTTTTTATCCCCGCCACTTGCCTTTATTTACCAGAACAATATCCCAGGAGGTGGAATCTGTGCAGGGGCAGATCAGGTTGCACACTGGGTGCTTCTGTGCTCATTGTGAACCTGCCAAAAGTAGAATCTGCTCTTAGGGTGAAAGTGAGGCTGTTCTTCTGACTGAGGAATCTTTTAACCAGTAGGAAGCCACTGTATAGAAATGAACACCTTTAGTGCCGCATCACCACTGTTATTGATCACACCCCTAAATGTATGCACTAAAATGTAGCGTGTAACTTATACAATACTATTTTTGCCACAGATTAGAGAGGGGATTCAAATAAAGTGGCTTGTTGAGAGATAATAGTGTGTTCACCTGTTGGACAGTAAATTGGGTGAAAAATGTCTCTTATTTAAAACTGAAAGAGGGACTCGAGCCACATATACTGTCTATCTATCTGTCTGTTAGACCAAAATATAGAGATTAATATGCTCTTTTTGCCAGAATGCCACCACATAGGACTCCAAACAGCATAGCAAACACCTAGCAACACCTCATTAACCACCTCGAACACACTAGCAACAACCTAGCAATGCCTTATTAACCAGCAATGTGATATGAAGCTTAATTTGCTCACGAATGGAGGAAAGATTCAGATTCCATTAATAACCCTCAAGGTTGTGTTACCCTGGTTGATTGTCTTCCAATTCAATTCAATAACCATATAAAGGAGCAGTTCACTCAAACATTAAAATCATGTTTTTCAAATCCTTTTGGCACTCTAGAGTCAACTGGTACTGTTGCATGGTGAGAGCAGCATAAGGATTCTTATTTTTATAATTCCAAGGCAAAAATAACCCATATTTTTGCGTGAACAGGGTAAAACCTGCCATGTTGCTGCTTTTCACAGTGTGCAACGGGGTTGCAGAAACAATGTGACATAATAAGATATAAAATATGCAACATCTAGTAATTCCCCATGGCATGTTAGGAGCAGCATTAATAAAGAATTTGCCCTCCATTACCTTCGCTTTCTGTCCTCACCTCGGTGTGTGTGTGTAGTGTTCAGCTGAAAATCAGATCCTTTGTTTCAGTGAATAATATTGTGCCAGTTTACAGTGAACTCAATCAAAATGTGTGGGATTTTTTTGGGGGGGGGGGGGATTGGGGGTTCTTTTCTCTGACACATGGATAGTGAGGACAGCTAAGCTAAACCTAATCATGTTTAGTCTGTAGAAAAACCTATTCGGTTCACATGGCAAAGGAAGATTTGCTTAAGATATCTTTCTTGCATTACAGCTAATACTGTTTGCACATGGATGGAAGTTGTTTTAGGGGAAAATTGATCATGTTTTACAATGGATTATATTTCTCTGAAATTGATCTACCCAGCAGTCCCAGTTAGTTCTAGGACATCTGGAGGGGTCGCCGTCTTCTTGGTAAAATGTTAAGCCAAATGCAGCAGTCTTTGTGCGAAACACTTTTCTTAAAGGGATAGTTCACCCAAAAAAGAAAATGTGATGTTTATCTGCTTACCCCCAGGGCATCCAAGATGTAGGTGTGTTTTTTCTTCAGTAGAACACAAATTAATCTTTTTAACTCCAACCGTTGCTTGTTTAATGCATGTCAATGGGGTCTAATTCAAATTACACTCCATTGACATGCATTATACGAGCAACAGTTGTTAAAAAGAAAAAATTGCCCATTATGCCGGGTAAACTCCAAGATTTTAGCTCCCATTATTTAATCGCCAACAGGTTTGTGGAAACAGACAAATGTCTGAAATCAGAGGCAAATCGGTGCTCATTTAAACGAGTGACAAATGTGTATTATGAAAGGCACGATCTGAGAAACACGCTGTTTTGTTGATATTTCAGTTAGCATTTCAGATAGCATGCTAAACATCTGGACGTGTCTGTGACTCAACCCTGCGATGTGAGATGTCTTTTGACTGGAAATTACATCGTTGATGATCTACAGCCAATGAGAGAGCAATAGACAAGGCAAGGGAAATGGAAGAGTCATATACCTGCAACAAAACATCAGCAAGCAACCATTTTTTGTTCTTTTTAGCTGCAGATCAGCTTCTTTTGGGCTACCATTTTTAACAGGAGGAAATCCAGTCTCACTCCTGAAGAACTCTAGCCTGGATGCCAGCCGAAATTAGCCCCGCCCACAATTTTTTTTTTTAGGTCGGGCAGTTCGGTCTGGTCTTGCTCCATAGAGGAGTAATTATCGCCGGACAGAAACTGTTCGAACCAATGAAATCATCAGGGCGGGCTTTAGACGATGATGGACAGATGATCAACAGTAACGTAATCATGCACTTCATCAAAGGGGCTTGGATTGTATTTGTTTGAATCATAAACGGAGAGCTTGTTTTTATATGCATTCCCCTTCACAATTTCTCTCAGAAATGGTGATCATGTTGGGTAAATACTCTGTGTATCATTTAATTATTTAATTTTTTTACAACTCTGGCAAAGATCGTGTATTCCAGCCTGATTTCAGCGTGCGTGCAGGCAGGGTTGCCACATTTAATTTTATGTCCTCATACTTGATCGTTCAGCTATTCGTGTAACTGTATTTAAATAGGGAAAACGTGGAGGTGTTTGGTCGCTTCTAACTTGATCTCTGTTTGGTACCATAGTGAATGAACTGGGCTTAGTGGGCTAAGCTAAATGCTATCAGATCATCACCACGCGTCAGAGAGATTAAGTGCACGCACTCAGACGAGAGAGGTATGTATCAACTCGTTTTAGTTAAGGGAATAGCATAGTTTAATATGAAAAAGCGGTGAAGTATCCCTTTAATGTGTGACCCCCTGTGGCCAATCCGTTGAGTAATGTACACACAACAGCAACTAATTCTTGAGAAAAATGCAGCGAAATGACGACTTTGAAAATCGTATAGTGTTTGCCCAACATCCTCTGAAACAAAGATCACGGACAGCAATGCGTTCTGCTAGTCTACTAGCCTGACAAGCCAGACCCACATCAAGATGTTTGGTCTGGAAACTCACCATAGACAATCTCAATCCAAGGGGCGGGATAAACGGTTGTCTTTCAAACTCCCTCTGCACAGGATAGGATAGCACTACACCAACCAGAGCAACGAAGGTGAAGCAGAGCTCGCTGACAGATTAAACATTCGCCGTATCCGGTCGGCTAAACTCCGAACACATGTTCCCTTTTTAAGAATGACTTCAGTGCCGTTCTTTGTTCTTTTCTCAGAGAAAAGCTTAACTCCAAGTCTTCCAGAGTCGCGGTCAAAGCTGATTCGAAAGACGCCGTTCGCCAGTTTCTGTGTTTACTAGAAGCACGCAAACGCAACTCGGCCGTCGTCATTATGGCCCCGCCCGCCGACTCTATACACGATGTGATTGGGCCGTCCAGATTTTGAGGAACACAGCTCAGAATGGTATTGAGAGTGCCTAGACGACACTTGCGGGCAGATTAAATTTGCTGCCGCTAGGGTGCGTCTAGATTTCTAGGCTACTAGTCTACAGCTTTGGTAGGTTATTTGAAAAATATATAATCGGAATACTTTTTTAATTAAACAGCCTCTTTGAACCCGGCAGATTCTGCCAATCGTATACTTGAGTTTTCCACGTTGTCAGAGATGTTAAGACGCAATGGAATCCTCAAAGAAAGTGGCTCCATTTCTTAGCAACCTGGGAGATAATGCATGGAATGCGCATGGCTCATTGAGGAGGGGGAGGGCTGGTGTTATTGTTCTGGCGCAGCCAAGCCTTTCACATGCAGTGTGGACTTCCTGGGTCTAACAGCGCAACTTTGTTCCCATTTCCTGTGGCACCATTACTTGCCGAAATCATCTGAAATGTTAAATGAAATGTGCCATTCATCCCTCCGAGGTAAAGATTTACATGCAGAATCCTTGCTACAAAGTATATTTTTAAGTTGGATCTTCTTTCTAAGATATTATCAGATAAGCACCAACATTTTATTACAAACAAGACTTTCTATTTGTGAGCTTTGGAAGACACCCCTCTATATTGAAATGATGCTTAAAGCCTAGAACTCACTGATCCAGTATTTCTCAGACCCTTTCAGAATAACAGTGGAGAAGATCTGATGATTTCTGCTCCCAGAATGGCTATTCCGGGGCCTTGTGTCGCGATGTAATTGGCTGTTTAATCATGTGGCGGTAATCAGGTCAGAGGAACTCACATGGCTTGACTTGGCAGGAGCTGTTAAAATTGAGTTAACATCCAGTCTTCGTTATGAAATTCTCCTGATAATGAGCCTCATAGTTTTGTTCGCAGCTTAATGCCCATTTATTGCTTTGTGGAACAGTTATGAGCAATTTAATCCAGGCGTCTTAATCAGCTTTATTTTGGCTCTTTCAACCCTCTCCACCATGCACTTTAATGTCTTCATTGTACTTTTTAACAAAGAGGAGGATGCGCTGCATTAAATGTTTTTAGTATAATTCTGTACTGAGTTTTATGTTTTCATATTTTCATAAAATGTTGTCGTAAATCTTTATTATTTTCCCCCTTTCATTGAACACAAATTGAGAAATTTTGAATGATGTTGTTATTCTTTTCCGTGCTATTATAATGAGGATTGAGGATGTTTAAGCAACAAAAGGGACACAAAAGCACCATAAAAGCATCATAGAAATGATTTGAACACTTGCGCTGTATCCATGATTTCTGAAGCCATTTGTTAGGTTTGTGTGTGAACATACCTATAAATGTTCACGTTTATTTCACAGCATAAATCAAAACACCAATGCACGTACAACGGCATCCTATAGCCGCTGAGAGGCTAAGCAGCAGGAAATGGCCTGTTCAAATCACATTACTCCAACACTCGGATCCCCTCACTGGCTGCCTGTATCATTCAGAGTTGAATTCTAGATTTTTAAATGTCTTCATGGAACTGCCCCAATATACCTTTCTAATGTTTTGAATAAATATACTCCAGCAAGATTTCTCCGGACATATAGTAATTTGTTGGCTGTGCCAAAAACTGAAAATTGTCAGCCTTTAGTCGTTTTGGCCAAAAGCGGTATAAATATTTATTGATATGATGGGATCTTGTCCACATGTAGATAGAAAACACTTAAAGACAATATAATTTACTATAAAATCATATGCTCTTACGCTCACCAAGACTGCATTTATTTGATAAAAAAATACATTGAAAATAACTTTTTAATATATAATTATTAATACAAATTTGAATTAAATGTTTTTCCTGTGATGGCAAAGCTGAATATTTTGAAAGCTGGATTCCTCCTGTTTTCAATGTGTGTGTATACATTATCATTAAAAAATGTAGTCAGTAAAATTAAAGTTGTCTTTAAAATTACATTCATGTAGATATTCAGAAGAAGGGGGTCACCGTGATTTTGCCAAGACAGACATGTTCCGGGTCTGAAAATGTTGTCCTCCTAACCATATCCTTACCCCTAAACCTAACCTTATCCAGTACTCATAAGTAATCTCTGAAATTATAGGTGTTATAAGCGCCTAATCCTGGTTGTAAGCCTAAACGTCACATAACCTGTAAACTTGACCCTTGAGTCTGTTTGGTTGATTGGAAAGTTGTTCCAGGATCAACAAATATAGAAAACATATGATGTACTTGGTGAAATCAGAAGAGCATATCACACATCAGCTCAGGAGAGTGGAAAAGGTCTGAAAATGTTTCCATTTCCAAACTCAGCAGTTGGTTTCTCCAATAAATCTTTTGGAGCGTTGCAATTACGGACGTGTGTGTGAGTCAGTGATGAGTGTGAGAAGACGCTTTGCCCAGACATGATGTGGATCATTCCTGGATTCTATTCTGATTGTGATGAGAAAGCTGGCTTTTAACTATATGGCCAAATATGAGAAAAGTTAATTGCCCCTCACAGTGTTGCAGCAAAGTCAAATATCATCATTCACTTGATGTCTGATTCCCTCCAGTGAAACGTGATTAATCGAGGTGAATTCAGGAGTGATGCCTTGTGTGTCACTCTGCCGGCAAATGAAGGACAGCCAGGATTCAATTTCTCTCCGCATGAGCCACTGGGAAACAGGTTGGAGGATCTTACTGTGCTTCATCTTGAAATTTCTACTCCTATTCCCCAACTTAAAAACAGTTGCACTCCAGGTGTGTCTTTAAAGAGGACATGTACATTTTATTTTTTAGCAGATCCTGAATTCATAGAATTACTCTTTTTTTTTTATCAAGTTTTATGTTCCCATGTAAATTTCCATCTTTTGGCTGTTTTTGCCACAGTACACTCAAGTTCAAAAGTTTGGGGTCAGCAGTTTTTTATTTATAATGTTTTTATTAATACTTTTATAGTATTTTATAGGTAAATAAATACTATTATTTAAGGATGCATTAAAATGATGAGAAGTGTCTGTAAAGACATTTATAACATAAATGCTGTTCTTTTGTGCTTCTGTTGCATATGTCTTCTGAAAAATGAAAAGTATAATTTCCACAAAAATTAAGGAGTTAATAAAAACACAATTATTGAGGAACAAATCACCATAATTGATTGAGTTCTGCAAGATCATGTGACACTGAAGACTGGAGTAATGATACTGAAAATTCTGCTTTCCATCACAGGAATACATTATTTCACAATATTTTTTGATCAAATGCAGCCTTGAGCGTTGACACTTTTTTTCAAACACATTCAAAATATCGAACCCAACACACATTTCTGAATGATATTTTACCTTAAGAGTTCTGCATATGGCCTTTGGTGTGTGACTGACCTCTTTGCAAGTTAAATGAATTCATGCCATGTTCTGTCTGAATACTGCTGGAAGGTGTGCAATAAAAACCGTACATTTTTTATTAGTGGTTTATATTATTAGCAACGGCAATGCTGGCAAATGACCATATAAGCGGGATAATCTACAGCTAGCTGTGCATTAAACAATTTTGTCAGGCGGTTATTTGTCTTCTACGTTGTGCATTAAAATCATGGATTATCCCTTACGAAGCTTTTTTAGTTCTCTGTGGCATATCTACAAAAAAAAGAGTTTTTATTTTTATTTTTCACATGAGTATTTTCATAAGGGTTCAGTGGCAGAGCTGCGACAACTGTACAAGTCCTGTCAGTTTTAAAGGCTGGTCATAATCTACACTGACAGCCACTCTTCATCACTGTGACTGGAGTGGTGTGAAAAGCTTGAATGTTTGTCATGCAACATTTTGTCATTCCTTCTAGGAACCACTTGAACTGTCCCGTCTGGTGACTTGAGTTATTTCAGTGCACTGGAGTGGCAGTTTTATGGTGAAGTCTGTTTCTTGGTGAAATTTTGTGCCTGAAATTTTTATTTTTGCAATAATAAAGCGGGCATATAATTAGGAATCAAATATCCCCTAATCTTTTTCAAATAAAACTTCAGTGTACTATAAAAACATAGCTTAAAGGGTTAGTTCACGCAAAAATGAAAATTCTGTCATTAATTACTCAACCTAATGTCGTTCGAAACGGTAAGACCTCTGTTCATCCTCAGAACACAAATGAAGATATTTTTTTTAAATCCAATCCTGAATCGATTCGCTGATTCATAACCGTTTGAAGCTTTGTTTTGAAATCGGCCCATCACTGTATAAGTCGTTATTTAGTTTTTTTGCACACAAAAACTATTCTCGTCGCTTCATAAAATTATTGTAGAGCCACTGTAGTGAGATGGACTTTTTAATTACGTCTTTAGTGCCTTTTATGGGACTTGAGAGAGGAAATGACATTGGTGTCAATGAAGGCCTTTCTGAGCCATCGGATTTCAACAAAAATATCTAGATTTGTGTTCCGAAGATGAACGGAGGTCTTACGGGTGTCGAAGGACATGAAGGTGAGTAATTAATTACAGAATTTTCATTTTTGGGTGAACTAACCTTTTCCCTGAACTAAACTAAGGGATCATAGTTTACAAAAAAAAAAAATAAAAAATTGCTCAACCTTTCTTTTCTGGACCCCCAAGATCCCAATTGTTTGATAAGGAAAACAAGAGGGTGAGGCCTGGAGTTGCATTAGTAGTGTGGTGAAACCATAGGCTGTATAAAATAATGGCCGTAGTGTCCGTGACGTCAGCCGTTGTTTTCTGAAGAGCATTTTGAAGCCCAGAGTGGGCTGAGTCAGCTGTTGCCATCTTGGCAGCACATGCGAGTCACTCCTGAATGACCGAATATAGGGTCGAGACAGACCTAGGGTGTAATCCACCTGTCACTCAAGTGGCCATGCCCTTAATTATACAGAACTAAAGGGTGGTTGATTTATGACTTCACTTTTTAAACTTTAGTAAGTGTGCAATGTTTCTGTTTGAGCATAAACAATATCTACAAAGTTACAAAGTCTATCAAATTGACTCCCTTTTGGAGACTGTCTCTAGCGGCCAGTCGATGAATAGACAAGAAGGTCGCTGCTTATAGTTGAAACCCGCAGTTATGTTAAAGGGGTGGTTCCGTGGTGTTTTTCTAGGCTTGGTTGTGTTTATGGGCCGCAGTATAACATGTCTTAATACTCCTTTTTTTTAAATGCCGTATTTTTCTAATATTGACCTTTACTCCACACCGCTGTCTGCACTGTCCATTTGCTTCCTGCTTCTATGAAGGCCAGCCCTCCAGAAAACGCAATGGTCTTAGATTGGTTAGATGGTCAAATGTAGTTTCCTGTATTTTTATTGGCTGAAGTGCCAAGCACAGGTTTTCCGGAAACACCACGCCCCTTACCATTACGGGCAGAAGTCACATCTGCGGTGACTAGCAAGGGTTTATGATGTCACCAACCCCGGGAAGAAGCTTGTTGTAGTCCAACATTTTTCATTTTTGTAGCAATAAACTGCCATAACTTTAAAAGACAATATCTCCGTTTGCATTGAACTTTCAGCGCTGAAACTTTGCAGATACTGTTTATGCTCAAGCAGAAACATTACACACTAACTAAAGTTAAAAAAGTGAAATTACATGCAACCACCCCTTTAAGAGGCATGACATTTCCCAAATGCATCAAACACAACACACTGGTCCAGTCATCCAATCATAGCACATTGTCTAGAAAATGTATCTTTTTATCATAGTAAAAGTAGTAGCAGTAATTTCAAGCTCAAATAGCAGAGCCTCAGAAACTGCACTTCTAAGAGATTAAAGAGAGAAGGAAAGACTCAGCGATTTATCATGTCTATAGGGGTTAATTAAAGAGCTGGACCATCCCTGTTTGTCTTGACAAAAGGATTTCATGTTCCTTTCCTGCTGCTTAAATTGAACGCAGTCTCCATTTCCTGTCCCCTAGTGTCCAATAAACAGACATTATGACAAAGACATTTCAGTGCCATTAGTCAATATCTGCCACAGATAAAATCTAAGTATGTCAAATGGCACACTGTCAGGGCAATAAGGAATCTGTAAAAATCTAATTCTGAGTGCTGCACTTCAACTACAGGTACTTTTAAGACACAGGGTTGATATTTATTTTAGTTTTTTTTTAGTTTTACACCCTTGTCCCAGACACAGACTTTCAATCTTAAAAGGATAGTTTACCCAAAAATGAAAATTAGCCCATGATTTACTCACCCTCATGTCATTATAGGTGTATATGACATTATTTTTTCAGACGAATAGAATAAGTGATATACTCAAAAAGTCCTGGATAATCCAAGCTTTATAAGTGCATGGATTTTTGCTGTTTTTGAAGTCCATGAAGTCTCTGGGGGGGGGGGGGGGGGGGGGGGGGGGTTAATAAAGGCCTTCTGAAACAAATCGTTGCTTTTGTGTAAGAAAAATATCCATATTTAAAACTTTTTTATTTAAAGTTCTTGCCGATCGCCTTCCTTGGAAAAGTGTTGAAAGTTCCTTTTCGAAGTTCAAGATGCGTACATGACATCTGACGAGCGTAACTGGTCGTGAAAGCCTTTGAATTGCAGAGGTATATTCAACACTTCAAAACTGAATACGGAAGGCAATCGGCCGAAACTCTACTTTAATAATAATTGGCTGAAATTTCCAAGGGGGTAATCTAGCACTCGGAAAGCGTTCCACCCCTAGGGGCGGCCATTGCTAACCAAGCCATCACCTGCTGTTAGCATCCCATTGACTCCCATTCATTTTTCAGTCACTTTGACAGTGAATAACTTTACATCTGAGACGTTTAAAGACTCCATTTGTCCATTGTTTATTTATAAAGAAACACGACAATGCATAAAAGGCTCCATTACCTTGTATCTTACACTATCCCCATGTAGAAGCTGTTTTTGTAAAAATAGGCTAACGATTGCGTCATAACCAACGCGACCCTGTCGCACAGTTGAGAAATTACCGTATAGACAGGAGGAGACGCTCAGAAACAATCTTTTACTGTCTATCAGACAGTCGGGGGGACGTGGAGACATAAAGTCTGATAAAGTCAAGGGGGAAGAATGGGGAGAAGCCGATAGTGAGCCAAAAGCAACGGGAGAATATATTTAAACAACGTGATTCAGATTTCACTTTCCACAACTACTAGAAGACCTACAGCTGTCAGACAGGAGGCTCACGTCACATCTACGTCGTCAAGCTCAGTCTGAGCCTGCGCAGTTCGCTCAGCCATCAGGAAGTGAGTGCCCCTAGGTTGACTTCATTCTTTCGCCGTTGACGTCAATGGGAACGCTCCATCCATTTCTTTTACTCTCTATGGAAATTTCTACTTAAATAATAATAAAGTTTTAAATATGGATATTTGTCTTACACACACGCATCAGTTAACTTCCAAAGGCATTTATTAACCTCCCGGAGCTGTGTGGTGAATGTTATTTGATGGACAGATGTATTTTTATGGACTTTTTTTTAGCTAAAAGAACAATGTCATATACAATTGAGGGTAAGTAAATCATGGGCTAATTGTAATTAACTAAACAAAAAAAATGGTGTGGCTATATATATATACATATATATATAATTGATTGATTGATTTATGTTATTATTAATTTGTTTTTGCGATGGTAAATATCACTTTTGAGCTGAATATACAGTACATGTGCTTCATTGTGCATCAGATGGTAATGAGCTGCACGATTAATCATCAAAAGTTTGAATACCCACAATCTTATTCCTGACTGAAAACGATTCACCTGTGTCTATTAAACTTTTTAAAAATCACATCAGATTATTTAAATCTGTGTTTGCACTGACCCAGAGAAAGCAGATATCGTTATATATATATGTTCACTGTTAGACATTGCTAGTAGACAAATGGCACAAATTAGTGAAAGCTCAAAAAGTGACTTTTCTAAAAGGCCAAAAGTACTCATAGTTGAAGAAACACACATAGACTGATATATTGTATGCGAAAAAAGATTTTTATGCCAGAAATATTTGACCATTTCTGTCAGCTTCACTTCATTCTGTCAAATCCAGTCTCGCAGGAAATTCTGAGATCAGAGTCAAAGGTCAATACAGAGAGGATGTGTGGCTGAAGATGGCAGCTGTCCAATTTTCCGGCCTTGTTCGCCCATTTAGCGGTGTCTTCATGACTGCCAAGGAGTGATGTAAGGCGAGGAGCATCCGCACATAATCAAGGCATTGATCGCACTGGGGCTGTTTGAACATTTTCTCCACACCTCCAGTGGTCATGCAGACTAGACGATCACACTGGAAGAACAGAAAATGCTTTTCCGCTCCATCTTTTCAATGTCAATTTGAAGCCAATGGAGCGTTTTATTCTGACAAATTGCAGTATTTCTTGATAAAATCCTTTGGTCTATTATTTAAAGACCTTAATTTTTCCACATGTTTAGTTAAAAATAGAGTATGCAACTTGTTTACGCATTTGGCCGACGCTTTTATCCAAAGCCACTTACATTGCATTCAATGTACACATTTTTACATTATTGTCAGTTCATGCTATATCTTGCAGTTCTCGTTTATAATAAAGAATTAATATGCTAAAACCTGAAGTATTTACATTTTTAATTTTGCATGTTATAGTGTATTAATCTTATTATTTATTCTTGAGATATGCATATTGTGCCCATAATCTATTTTTTATATATAGAGAGAGTCGGGTGGCAAATTGTGCAGTACAACCAATCACAGTGCACAGACTAATAATGCATTGCATTATTGCACCCACAATGCTTTGTGCACTACGATTCCCAATGTAATGAATGAACCAGAAAATTAAAACAACAACAGCTATTTTGACCCATTTGATTGCTAAGAAAAACATTTTAAATTGATTTAAAAATAGTAATTAGAATATTAAAAGTAATTTGGCATTTTATTGGTACATAGTGTAATATTGCATTTAAGTACATATATTTAATGTGATTATTTAATATATTTAAATAATATTATAAATAGGTAACACTTTACAATAAGGTCTCATTTGTTCAAATTAGTTAAACATGAATAACTAACATGAACTAACAATCAGAATACATTTGTTAGTATTTACTAGTACAGTTGTTTATTGTTTGTTCATGTTAGTACAGTGCATTAGCTAATGTTAACAAATACAACTTTTGATTTTCATAATGTACTAGTAAATGTTGACATTAACATTACGTTAAAGTATTGATCTTTCTTTGTTCGTTGACAAATGTTAACTAATGAAACCTTGTAAAGTGTTACCAATAAATATTATATTTTTGACCAGTTTAACATATAATATATTTAAAATATTTAAAACATTCAAATATATTTATAGTTTTAATGTTACTGGTTTGTTTCTATAGGGTTACCTAGTTCTCAATGAGTGGTATGCTTATATCACTTATATCATGTCATGCACTGAAAGACCTGAGGAACTTATGCATTCTGCTCTTTATGTCATTTAGTCTCATTTGATTCTGTATTCTGATGTTTAAACCCTTCTGCCTGACATCACCAGCCCTGAGAGTTTTCCCAAGATGCACTTTGCATGCGCAGACACCTTTTAGCATGCACGGTGAGCACTCCAGGCTCTTCTTGCCGCGTCCCAGCAGAGCAGTAAAGCCAAGCTAAGCAGAGCGGGGCCGTGAACACGGCTTCACTGATGAACAGGGATCTCTGGGCAGAGGCAGGGGGTCAGATCATTGACTTGTGGGAACTCATTAGCCCACCTGGCAAACCTTAAACTACATTATTATTCTTCTGTGGTTTTCTCTTTAGCTCTGATTCCTCTGATGGAACGGGTCCATATAGTCCCATCACTGGTTAATGAGGTTTAGGCTTGACTAACTGGGTCAGGCTTCAGGAGCCACAACTAAAGACCCTCATCTGCTCTCAGGAGTAAATGTGAAACAGTCCCTGAAGGTACAGATTAAGAGAATAAGAATGAAAGCTTGAAAGAGGGAAAAGGGTTGAAGAGGAAGTAAGGGTGAAGCTTAAAGAAAACATGAAATTATGTTCATTACAAAACCTTTTCTTCAGTTTGAGGTGACTTTTGCCTTACTTTGTGTACCAGTCTCTCTTTAAATTTGGTGTTGTATACTATAAACAAAAGTATTAAACGTATGTTACTATTATTATTAATTGTATATTACTATTTAATGGAATTTGTTTAGCTCAGAATGAGGTGAACAGGCAATAAAATGATTGGTTAATATTTTTTTCCTGCCCATGGATCCTTGATTATGTGAGCAGAAAGTTAAAAAGTTTGGAGAAAATATATTTCAGTGAAATATTATGAATACTGTATTTTAGAATAATATGCATCATTATTCTTCATGAATCGGGCTAGAGACCAGAGGCATTTATCAAGAAAAGTAATGGCCCCCCAAAAAAAAACTTAAAGCTGAAATGCATAACTTTTTCAGTGTTAAAATACTTAACATCCAGCTTAAGGACAGCAGAATAGAGTAAAAATGTTCAACTAAGAATGATAATGAACCTCATTGGTTCTTGCTGAAGCTCAAACGTGTTGCGTAACACAAGAATGAACCTCATTGGTTCTTGCTGAAGCACAAACATGATATGTAACACGAGAATGAACCTCATTGGTTCTCGCTGAAGCTCAAACGTGTTGCGTAACACAAGAATGAACCTCATTGGTTCTTGCTGAAGCACAAACATGATATGTAACACGAGAATGAACCTCATTGGTTCTCGCTGAAGCTCAAACGTGTTGCGTAACACAAGAATGAACCTCATTGGTTCTCGCTGAAGCTCAAACGTGCTGCGTAACACAAGAATGAACCTCATTGGTTCTTACTGAAGCTCAAACATGATACGTAACACAAGAATGAACCTCATTGGTTCTCGCTGAAGCTCAAACGTGCTGCGTAACACAAGAATGAACCTCATTGGTTCTTGCTGAAGCACAAACATGATACGTAACACGAGAATGAACCTCATTGGTTCTCGCTGAAGCTCAAACGTGTTGCGTAACACGAGAATGAACCTCATTGGTTCCTGCTGAAGCTCAAACGTGTTGCGTAACACAAGAATGAACCTCATTGGTTCTTGCTGAAGCACAAACATGATACGTAACACAAGAATGAACCTCATTGGTTCTTACTGAAGCTCAAACATGATACGTAACACAAGAATGAACCTCATTGGTTCTTGCTGAAGCACAAACATGATATGTAACACGAGAATGAACCTCATTGGTTCTTGCTGAAGCTCAAACGTGTTGCGTAACACGAGAATGAACCTCATTGGTTCCTGCTGAAGCTCAAATGTGCTGCGTAACACAAGAATGAACCTCATTGGTTCTTGTTGAAGCACAAACATGATATGTAACACGAGAATGAACCTCATTGGTTCTCGCTGAAGCTCAAACCTGATACGTAACACGAGAATGAACCTCATTGGTTCTCGCTGAAGCTCAAATGTGCTGCGTAACACAAGAATGAACCTCATTGGTTCTTGCTGAAGCTCAAACGTGCTGCGTAACACAAGAATGAACCTCATTGGTTCTTGCTGAAGCTCAAACGTGCTGCGTAACACAAGAATGAACCTCATTGGTTCTTGCTGAAGCACAAACATGATACGTAACACGAGAATGAACCTCATTGGTTCTCGCTGAAGCTCAAACGTGTTGCGTAACACAAGAATGAACCTCATTGGTTCTTACTGAAGCACAAACATGATACGTAACACAAGAATGAACCTCATTGGTTCTTGCTGAAACTCAAACATGATACGTAACACGAGAATGAACCTCATTGGTTCTTGCTGAAGCACAAACGTGCTGCGTAACACAAGAATGAACCTCATTGGTTCTTCCTGAAGCACAAACATGATACGTAACACAAGAATGAACCTCATTGGTTCTTGCTGAAGCACAAACGTGCTGCGTAACACAAGAATGAACCTCATTGGTTCCTGCTGAAGCACAAACGTGCTGCGTAACACAAGAATGAACCTCATTGGTTCTTGCTGAAGCACAAACATGATACGTAACACAAGAATGAACCTCATTGGTTCTTGCTGAAGCTCAAACGTGCTGCGTAACACAAGAATGAACCTCATTGGTTCTTGTTGAAGCACAAACATGATATGTAACACGAGAATGAACCTCATTGGTTCTCGCTGAAGCTCAAACCTGATACGTAACACGAGAATGAACCTCATTGGTTCTCGCTGAAGCTCAAATGTGCTGCGTAACACAAGAATGAACCTCATTGGTTCTCGCTGAAGCTCAAATGTGCTGCGTAACACAAGAATGAACCTCATTGGTTCTCGCTGAAGCTCAAATGTGCTGCGTAACACAAGAATGAACCTCATTGGTTCTTGCTGAAGCTCAAACGTGCTGCGTAACACAAGAGTGAACCTCATTGGTTCCTGCTGAAGCTCAACGGAATTTTCATTATTTAGTGAACTATCCCTTTAACATCGGCTCGGTGCTGTGAATTTGGGCTACATTTCTATTTGACTAATAGTGGGAAACCTGTGTGAAAGCAGTTATTACTTTTGCAGTTACATTTGACAATGCTAAAAAGCGCAGAATTTCACACTTGACCTTTAAATAAAGAAAATGTAAAATGGAGAGGAAGGAGTGAGCAAGGCTTTTGCCCCTCACCCTCAGGCTGGTTCAATAAGGGCTTGTTCCGTTCAGACATGCTGTGCACATGGTTCATGAATAGATGTGTTGTGAGGAAGTGATCCTGTGAAATATCAGCCCACTCCTTGTGGGGTCATGAATGTGGGAACAAAGAGAGATTCTGTGTATGCGAGGAAGAGGATGTCATCGCACATAAGACCCATCAGTCATGCATATTTTTAGGCTGGAGAACATTCAGGGAGCCCAAACTCACACTATTGGTTGATTTTTACAGAATAATGCCAAAGCAAATATGATGCAAGATGATGCAAGGTATCGTTTTGCTTGGTTTTAGTTATACAGATCATATTCATGCACTATGTTTATTCAATAGCATTTAGAATGACTGAACATTATTTAGCAGAATTATTTATTATTTAGTACATTTTTAGTAAGACATTTATACTTTTTTTCAGTAGGGACACATTAAGTTACAGCACATACGTTCTACTTGAAATAAATGATTCTAAATAAATAGTCAAAATTTCACCAATATAAATGCAATTTATAATTGTGGGTGGTGTTAGCCGCTGAAGGAAATGCTTGTGTTTGGATTAAATATGCAGGTAAAGAGATGAAGGTCTCTGCCAGCATACACGTCTTTTCATATCTGACAGCTCAGTGCCTGCCTGGAGGATTGATGGGATAATGAAGGACTGCAGGGTTTGTTTTAGGTTCAAAGCCAGTGTGTTTGGCCTGAAAACTTTGTGTTTAATGTGCATGGAGTCACTGATCATGGATGCATCCTTTGTCTTGGAATATAACTTCCAGTTTGTTGAAAGCGCTGCGTGCACAGAGCGAATAACATCCTAAAGGACCCCACTCATTACTCTCAAGGCATGTTCACACACTGCTGCAGTCCGGTAAAAGATACAGAAGTATTAAATCAAGGACTACGCCAGTTTTTTTCCCACAACTATCAGACTGCTTAATCAGAAACAGTGAACTGCATTTAAGAGATGGTTCTTTTAATGCCTTTTTTTAAAATTAGAATGATTTATTTATTCTATTTTAGTTAGTTTATTTATTTATAATTGTAATATTAGGTATTTATGTATTTGTGTTTTGGTTTTATCAATTGTATGCACTGAATTACTAAGTGGTGGATGTGTAAAACAATTTAGTTTTTCTTCTATGTGGCACAAAGGAAAAAATGTCAATAAAAAGGATTCTGAATCTGAAGAGTTGTTGCTTGTAGGAAACACTGGCAGATTCCTTTGCAGAAATGTGCTGAGGAGGACGATATATGCGTCACCTCGCAGGTTTTTAAAGGTTCTGCTAACAAAGAGCAAGTTACAAAAAAGAAGAAGATTGAAACTAATTTGCTTGTACACATCATATCAGGAGTTTTTATTAGAAGCATTTTCTGGAGTATGCAGAAAATTTGCAGTTATTTTGACAAAATGCCAAGGGCTGTGCTCCTGTCAGCATGCGTTCCCTCCTTTCTGATTCATCTTCAATAAGGAGGTACTCCCGCCAGACCGGAGGACTGCTGGTCGATTCTTCGGCCACGGCTCCCGCTGGCCAATGCCCCTTTAGAGATGGTAAAGTGGCTGCTTTCCAAAGGCTGCTACAGAGATTTAAAGAATGATTATCCCTGGGCTGCTGGATGACCTGCGGCCGTATAATTCCCATCTGAGCTGACGCAACTCCAGCTTCACCGCCCCCTCTCTGGGTTTTTCATTCGTTGGTGTTTTTGATAAATAATGCAACCTCACCTATCAGCATCAATGGTCTGCGAGGCTTGTTCAGGAGAATTGAACTGCAAGGTCAGTTAAATAGGATGCAGCTGTAGAGGTGGCCGTCCTGTGACTCAGGCCTCCATGATTATGGTGTGTGTGCAAAAAAGAGAAAGTGTGTAATATTTTTTTAATGTTAAACATTTTCTTCATTCCAGTTTACCAGATGACCAGGATATGTGATTGAAGTCACTTTTAAAGGTGCTATATAAAATAAATGTATTATTATTATTATTATTATTATTATTATTACTAATAGTGGCTCATTTAAAGAACAATATATTGAGTTTAAAAACTTGAATGGAAAGACAATTTATGAATAACTTAAATTATAGTTTGTTTTTCAGAAACCTTTGCTTTTTTTAATTAATCGGTTGATTGAATGGTTTAGTGACTCCATCCATCCATCCATCCATCCATCCATCCATCCATCCATCCATCCATCCATCCATCCATCCATCCATCCATCCATCCATCCATCCATCCATCCATCCATCATCCATCCATCCATCCATCCATCCATCCATCCATCCATCCATCCATCCATCCATCCATCCATCCATCCCAGTAAAAAAAAATGTTTTTGAAAGATGTCTGTTCTGCAAATCAAAGCTGCAGTAAAAATATAAATAATTTTAAATATTATTATAATTTACAATAATGATTTTTTATTTAAATAAATTTTAATATGACATTTATTTCTGTGATGTTAAAACTGAATTGTCAACATCATTACTCCAGTGTCATATGAAATCATTCTAATATGTTGAATTTTTTGCTCAAGAAATTTCTTTTTATGTGTAAAACGCTTATGCTGCTTACTATTTTTGTTGAAACCTTAATACATTTTTTTCTTCATTTAACAATCATTTCTTTGATAAAAAGAACAACATATTTGAAACATATTTAAGTCCTGAGTTACTGCTACTTGATCAATTTAATGCATACGTAATTTGCTAAAACGTAGTATTCATTTCTTTTCTTGTTTTTTTTTTTTTTCAATCTTACTGACCCCACATTTTTTTAAATTAATGTAATCTTAACATTGATTGGACATTATAATCTGTCATTTTATATCAAGAACTGTATAACAATTGTTTACATTTATATCTATGCTTAACATTTAAGAATTAATAGCATGCTGGTATGCACGAGGGTGTGAATAATGACAGAATATTGATTTCCGAGTCAACTATTTTAAGTGTGCACAATCATGAGTGTATATTATGTGTGGGAGTGTGACTACACGGATTAATTGGTTTGCATCTGTGCATTGAGACTGTAAAGCGCCGAGGTAGACTAAACGTGTAAGGGTGGGGAGTGTGGGGATCTGTCCTTATCTCATGACCCTCTCTGGGAGGACTGGTTCACAGAACCACTGAAGCAGGAAATGTGCTGTAACAGAGAACAGTGATTGCAGCTTGTATCCAGTCAGGAAGGATTGCACCTGAATACAACTTTTTGAAGGCATATGCCTATGATTTGAGTGTGACTCGAGTTCAAGCCGAAAACAGTAGAATCGTGCCACCCTTCTTTTACTATACAATTATACTGTTGATTTGAATAATTCATGAGAGCGATATGCCTCCTTATTACCTTGTAAGAGCAGGTAAATTATTCATAAAATGAACATCTTGGATTATATATATATAAAAAAAAAGATGAAATAAGGTTTGTGATTTAGCGTCCTGTGGATATGAGGTTAGGATGTACCCATCGTGCTCATCGATATTCTTGTCAGCTAGGAGCGGCTTCTTTCTCTATGACAATAAGAGAATAAATGAAGCCGCAGAAATTCTGGAGCATCATGGCGCTTTTGTTCGTTCACGTACTACAGAGATTCTCAATCATTCTTTTCAGATGGGTTGTCTTTATCATAACCAGCGGCTTTTGGGGACTGAGGCGCTGAGGTAATTACTCGTCTTTTAGAGAGGGTTGGAGAGGATGCAGCCTTCAGAAACATTCAATTGTATTGAATTTTTTAGTGCCTGACACTTTTGAGCTCAGTGGTACCCTTGTGACAGCCGATTCGGCCCAACTGAGTAACCGAGAAAAGTGTAAATTGTATCATTTTGATTCTTGTGTTGTCAAGTTTTAGCACCACTGTTTTCATTGTTAGACCAAAGCCAAGGGGATTTACGCAATAGGCTACTCCTCCTCTTGATTTGGATGTAACTTACTTTTTTAATTGAATGTTTATTGGGTTTTAACAGGAAATAACAGAAAATAATACATAGAAAAATTTGTAAAAAAAAATGTTGATTATTCAAAAAATACATTTCGATCTAAGTTTTCAACTAATTAATATCCAAATAAAATGAATGACTAAATTAACTATATTACTGATCTGCCCACATTGTCACTATATGATAAATTGAAATGAGCGGATAACATCTGTTTTCTCCAGAACGACTGTACAGCCGAATCAAATTTTGTTGCAATATTTTCCTGTTTAACACTGCTTTGAAACAATCGTCATTGTAAATATGCTATATAAATAAAGTTGACTTGACATGACATGTTAAACGGCAGCTCACACAGGAGAGGGAATGTGAGTACAAAGCGGAGGAATTATCTATTTTATTTCATTACATTGTCATTAAAGGGGGGGTGAAATGTTGAGCTTTTTACACTGTTAAAGACTTGGATTCCCATCCTAAACATAGACAAAGTTTCAAAAACTAATGTTGGACATTTGATAGAGTATTTCTGTGTCAAAAATACTCCTTCCGGTTACTCACAAGTTTCGGCGAGTTTTTTTCGAGTATGGCTCGGCTTGACGTTACTAGAGCGGAAGGTCCTTGTATGGGCCGTACGGGCTCTTCTCCCGGTAGGGTGCGCGCGCGTGACTAGAGGCTAGAGAGGAAATGCACGCCCATAAACACTCGCTCAGCTGCAGATCCATTCGTCCGTGAACACTTATGTCGTTATAGTCCGCGCCGCGCTCCACTTTATTCCTATGGGTGACATCAAGCGACTTCAACGCTTCAGCACAGCATTCCGGGAAGGCAGCGCTGCATTTGAACCGATTTGAACGCAGAAATGACGGGAAGCTTCACAACATCGCGGATCTCCACGGTCACTGCTGTCACATGAACTTCACCAAATCATACCAAAGAAGTGTGTTTTTGACGGCGCGGTCCCAACGATAAAGGTTCACGGTCGTGCTTTGGAAACAGGCGGTGAGTTAAACTGCTTCAAATGTCTGTGCTGTTGGCTATCGTCGCGTGAGTAAACATAAGGAAACGACACGATCGTGTATAACATTAGTTAATTCATCAATGGAGCATGCGATCTATGGTGTGTGTTTAAATTCATTTGTTTAGCTGACCACTAACGTTATAGGTGTCAGTAAAACCACTCAAACATAAACCTAGCGTTCTCACAAAGTGTGCTTCGTCATTCAAATGCGCTAACGGTTACTCCATTGTTGTTCTCTGTATAACGTTACACTAGTCTGACGTGCAAAACCGTTTTGCTTCCTACTGCTAAGGTTTAGTCGCATACAATAGTCCATAAACCGAATCATGTCCTCATAAACTGCGAGTAAACACACACAAATGTTGACAGGCCACTAAATACAGTCCATACCACAGAGACGGACGTCCTGCTGTCGCTGTTTCTCCTGTTCAATTTATTTCAGCCTCCGAATGATTCTGGATCATGTATTAGTTGAATCTGATTGATAGCCATGGTTTATTAGGGTAACGTTTTCTTTTCCACACTTGAGGATGTCAGCTTTCAGAAGCTCTCGTGCAGTAGCTCTGCGCTCGTCATTCTTTAGCTCCGCCCACACGATACGCCTCCAGCCGCTCGTTTTTTTCCGGAAAGACTCGGTACAGCCTATATTTCTTTTATAAATATAATAAAACTAAAGACTTTTCAGGGATATGAAGGATGCAATACTACTCTATAGGTACTCTAAGATTGACATGAGATTGACTGAAACTGAGTGTTTCACCCCCCCTTTAATGGGATAAATGAAAATGCTGACATGATTTACTCACCCCCATGTTGTTTAAAACCTTCTGCTAGAATCTCTTCTGCTAAACACAAAAGACGTGTGTTTAGCAGAATTGACTTCCATAAGGAAAAAATTAATGGGCCAGAGAATGGGGCCCATCAACTCTTTGTCCCGACATTCTTCAATATATCATCTTTTATATTCAGCAGTAGAAAAAAAAATCAGTCACACTTTAGATTAATGGTGCAATTCTCGATATTAACTATGCCTTTTTCTTACTGTTTATTAATAGTAAGTAAGGTAGTTGTTAAATGTAGGTATTGGGTAGGATTAAGGGATGTAGAATATGGTCATGTAGAATAAGACATCAATTTGTGCTTAATAATTACTAATAAACAGCCAATAGCTTGCTAAAAAGCAACTAGTTAATATTGAGAATTGGACCCCAAACTAAAGTGTTTCAAGAAATTCATACAGGTTTGGAAAAACTTGAGAGTGAGTAAAAGATTTTTGGGTGAAATATCCCTTTAATAATCACAATTACATTATTACGAGAAATAATTGTGCAGCTCTAGTTGGTCATGCAAGATTTGTATAGAAATTTGCATTCAGTCAGTCACTGATATGGCTTGTGTTCTTCATTAACCTTTCCATCAAGCCAGATTTTAAGGTTATTTATTATTACGTTTATTTGCATGATCTTCAACAGTAGTACAGACCTCTACTTCACATGGAGAACCCCGCTGGAGTTTCTGCATTCACTATGAAAATAATATCACTCTAATGAACATCTATTTGATTAGTTAATGATAGTGTCTGTTATAGATAGTGAATGTATAATTAATTAGGTCATAATGAGGCTAATCGTGAAGGTATTTGCTGGGATTTCCATGATAATTTAAGTAGTAATCATACTCAAACCTAATCAGTATGAACAAATTGAAGAAATGGATTATACACTGTATGTTCAATAAGTTATGATAACATATGTTTTGGCATTGTTTTAACTCATCAAAATAAGTTAAGAAATTTTAAACTTTTTTTAGAAGTTATACAAGATGTAACTCCTTTTTAAAGTCAGTTTAACATAATCTAAGTTGAAATAACTTAAACATCCACGTTGAATTTACTTTCAGACAGTGACTTTTTTTTTACATTGTATATAAATTAACAATCTGTCATTATTTACTCATGCTCATGTCGTTCCAAACCCGTAAGACATTTGTCTATCTATGGAACACAAATTAAGAATACATTTTTGATTAAGACTGAGAGATTTCTGTTCTTTCATTGACAGTCTACACAACTACCACTTTGACACTTCAAAAAGTTCATAAAGAGATCGTAAAACTAATCTCATATGAATTGAGCGGTTTAGTCCAGATTTTCTGAAGAGACACGATCGCTTTATATAATGAACAGATTGAATTTAGACTTTTATTCACATATAAACATTTATCATCTCACACATCAGTTGGAAGCTCAAACGTTCGCTTGACGTGCGAGAACCAATGAGGTTCATTCTCGGTTGAGTTTTTGTTTCTGTTATCTGATTAATGTTTATGTGAATAAAAGCTGAAATTCAGTCTGTTCATCATATAAAGGAGTATAAACTGCTTCTTTTTTCTGTTGAACACAAAAGAAGATATTGTAAAGTTTTATCAGTACTTCAGTACTCTGTCTGGGGTCGTGGTATATTCTCCGGTTTTCTCCGGTCAAATTTTAACAAGTCAAGCGAACAGAGAGAGTGGCTGAGAACCATGACTTTGATGTCGTGACGACCAAACGTTAACGATTGGTTATGGCAGATCCAGAGTGGCTCTGGAAAGATCCAATAGTTTTAAACTTAACATCATGTAAACCGCTCAATTCATATGAGATTAGTTTAAGACCTCTTTATGAATTTTTTTGAAGCATCAAGGTGTACTAAGGTGTACATCAATGAGGTAAACTATCCCTTTAAAAATGAAAAATGGCATTATTTACTCGCGCTCATGTAATTCCAAACACATATGGTTTTGTTTTTTTGTTAGAACACAAAAGCAGAAGTTTTGAAGAGCATACTATTTTTCAACTAGTCTCCTGTCTCAAAACCTTGAGCACTATGAAGTTACTTAAGGAGGTTTGTTCCAGTAATGTGTGAACTAAAAGTTGATGAAAGTCTCAGCTAAATCACAAGTTTAAATTTGATGGATCTGCATACGCAACTGCTAAACAATTACTAGTTGTACGGTGTCACTTGTATTCATCAGTATGCCATGTGATGGTACCAATTAAGTATTCGTGCTGCTTGCTGAATGTTTCTGATTGACAACAAAGCAGAGATCACTAGTCATTTTTTTGTGCCATTTGACAGGCATCTCTGCGGGACGCGCGTTAATGGTTGAATCAATTTTTTTGGTGCTTGTCTGCCGTCTTCTGCTCTTGGTCATGACACCTCATCTTGGTTCGCAGCCAAGTATTTCTGTCTTTTAGACCTCTAATTAAGTTTGATGAAGCACTGCGGCATGCCATTATACTTCAAGCCTTTTGCTTTAACCATCTTTTTCCCATCAGGCTGATATGAAGCTCATTATGATTTAACTTTTGTTTTAAGAGTGCCTGCCATGTCTGTCTTCTTTGAAACAGTGACTGCATTTAATTTTGCAAACTATCTGTATGTTATAGTATGCACGATTAGGATCAACGTGTCTCAAATCAAAGTAAGTTAAAAATTGTATGCCAAAACTGACATAGAATACTAATTACACTGGATTTTTGAAGCATGGATTTATGCATTATGTTAGGGTAATAATTACATTTATTCATTTAGAAGATGCTTTTCTTTAAATCGACTTACAATTGTGGAATATAACAAGTGATTCGATCATTCAAATATACTCCAGGGCTAATCGCTGAAGTAACCATTTAACCCTTTAATGTTTTTGGGTGAACTATCACTTTAATCATTCTTGATTGATGTGTGAGAACCAGTTAAAAATTAAATCTGTTCATCATATAAAACGATTGAGTCTCTTCGGAAAATTTGGACCGCTTGATTCATATGGACTAGTTTTACAATCTCTTTATGAACATTTTAAAGCTAGAAAAAGTGGTAGTTGTGTGAACTATCAATTTAGGGACAGAAATCTCTCATTTAAAATATCTTCATTTGAGTTTTCAAGATAAACGATAGTCTTACAGGTTTGGAACGACATGAGGGTTAGTAATTGCAATTTTTTGTTGCAATTTTGGGTGAACTAACCCAGATAGAAGAGATCCTGCTGCTTAAAAATTGTCAGGGATTGGGCTGTCCACATAGGATTGGAAAGATCATTCCACCAGAAAAGAAGAGTGATTTTATTCCTCTCTGTGATGTTACCATGAGTCAGGTTCATGGGCTCTTTTAGGTTCGTTGAAGACCAGTGGAGCCGCTACCTTCTGAATCATTTGAAGATTTTTAATTTCACATGTTGGAAGTCTAGCCAGATGGACATTGCAATAGTCGAGCTTAGACATGACAAGGGCCTGGAATGCGAAGTTGTGTTGCATGCTCAGTTAGGAAGTGCCTGATCTTCTTGATGCTGTACAGTGCAAACCTACATGATCTTACCTGCTGTTGTAGCAATGCAATCTTTGAAGGTCGCCTGGTCATGAAAAATTGGGATTATTGTTGCTGAACCTGTGCTTTTGAAATTGTGCTGTACTGTTTTTTCATCCATGTCCACCAGGCAGTCTGAGAGTCGTTCGGCTACGGTGGGACCGTCTGGTTGAAGTGAAAAGTAGAGTTGTGTGCCATCAGCATAGCCATGGTAGGAGAAACTGCAAAATGTGCCTGCAAAATGAGTCCAGTAGTGTTTATTGAGAAGAAGAGGGGTCCAAGAACTGATCCCTAATATTACCCATAACCTATAGCGGTATGGAAGTTGGTTAAGATTTTCTTTTATCTTTCATTTACTTGCCACTTTGTCATAATTATTTAAAAATGTTAACCATATGGCATGGTAACTTACAGCTAACCAATTGTCAACCAAGCAGGGACTGATTTAAAACATGAATACTGGACTCAACTTCTTCGTCATAAGCTAATTGATTGCCATTTTTGCTTTAGAAGAACTTCTTCAAGAAACTGATTTGAAAGCATCTGCTTAGCTTGAGTTATGACCCTGTGAATGGAGACAGTGGTTATTTGTGCGCTGCAGTATATGAAGGATGATTTATTTTCGTGACTACGGCTCTGTACTGAGTGAGCTGACCATTGAGTTGTTTTCTGGCAGCATGGTTGGATCTCACAATGGCTCTCTGCTACCCAGCATGCCAACTGAACACAGGCCATGTTGTCTGTAGCTTTCTGAAATGTGGGGAGCGTGATTGTGCAGTGTTTAAAGTCATTATGAGATGAAAATTGACCTATTTTATGGTATGGTTTTATGTAGCTCATTCTGGCTCCTTTCTGTATGTGACGTTCACTTGTCCCATTCTAATCAAAATCCAGTAGATAAAATGAAAGGGGGCATATCATGTTATGGGATATGAACATCTGAATTTTTCCAGGTACTCGCAACGTGTCTTCCGAACTCGATGAAAATCAGAAGAATGATGAAGACGAGTCTTTGTTTTGATGTGATGTGGGCGTTTACAGGTTGACGTTCCTTCCTCATGGGCGATTTGCATGTGAATGGTTTGTGCACATGGGTGTGGTCACATTAAAGTTAATTAGGCTGGGCTGGAGAAACTGGACCTCTTACTGTTTTCATACGGATTATATAGACATAGAATATTCGTTTTTATATAAATTACTTAATTTGAAAGTAGACATTCCAACCTTTAGATATCATAGATATCTGTCGTGTATGTGTGGAAAGTTTTCTCTGAGTTCTGAGTAAATTTTCACACGCATTTCAGAAAGTACTTCACAGGGAGACAGACGGGAGAACGCACATCCTGTTTGTTTTCTTTATGTAGCGAAAAGCACAACATTTAGTTTTTATTTTGAGTGTACATAAAAAAGTAGGCACTTTAAAGGTGGGGTAAGTGATATCTGGTAACCGTTGTTGTTATTTCAAATCTCCAAAACAAACATGCCCCTACCCCCAAAAAGGGTCTCAGCCCTATATTGATAGCTCCGCCCCACACATACGTAACCCAGGCAACGATTATGTCAGAATCTGTGTGTTACGAATCCAGGTTGAATATTCAATGAAAAAGTCACCCCTTCCATCACAAAAACACAAACTGTTCTCATGAACAAATAGTACACGAGCTGACAGTCCAGCTAACGACATATTAGAATTATGACAAGATTAGAGTTATGGCGATCACAAAAACACAAATTGTTCTCATGAACAAATAATACACGAGCCGACAGTCCAGCTAACGACATATTAGAATTATGACAAGATTAGAGTTATAGCGTTCACAAAACACAAACAGTTCTCATGAACAACTCGATAAAGTTAGTAGGCTATACAAGCTTGATAGTCCAGTAACGACATATATTACAAATATGACCGGATGGCTAATATAGATGTAAAGAAGAAACAAACATACCGGTATATTAGCAGTATTATACCTTACCTGTAGAACACATTTTGTGAGCTGACGCTTGAAACCTTGAAACACTGAGGGGATTTAGATGCGATTTAGATGCTCCATACGGTGTGGAAATGAACGGGTCTTCATCATCGCTGAAGTGAGCCACAATACGATCGCAAATGGACAAACAAGCGAACATGACACACAAGCATATTCAAGCAAAAGTAGCATATATTAGTTCTTTCTTGGCTAATGTCCGTCCTGTGTGACTCGTGTTTTGAATAATGACGTGCACTGAGCCTCTCGTCTCACCGTAGACACGCCCCTTACCTGCTGATTGGCTGCAAGTTTGTTATTCCACTCGGCCCGAGTCCTTTTTCTAAAACGGTTTTGAAATAACACTTATCCCACCTTTAAGCTTTGTAAAGACATTTGCAAAGACCCTTGTGTGTAATTTGACAGTTCAAACACAACAACAAATGTGAAAGTTAGTTACAAAACTTGACTTCTGACAGAAAATGATCCATTAGAAGTTTAAACTAATATAGCTTTAAAGCGCATGGAAATAATAAACTTTATTGATGAAAGAAGAACTATGCTATCCGTAAGAGTGATCACGATACACATATAGTCTTTGGCAGAGAAGCTTCTGTTGAAGGTTGCGTCAGGAACCGTGTAGCATGCAGCAGCTTATTTGCATTTAAAGGCACATGCACAGAAACAGCCTGTTCTTGACTATAGTCAGAAATGGTCATTTACTAGCCTGGTCCTACCAGACTCTCGTACATTTCATTTGTACAGCAAATCTGGCCACTCTTTACATTGACAAGCGTTAACTTCCATGAAGGCGGGAACTCTGTTGAAGTTTAAAACTATTGGATCTTTCCAGAGCCACTCTGGATCTGCCATAACCAATCGCTAACGTTTGGTCGTCACGTCATCAACGTCATGGTTCTCAGCCACTCTCTCTGTTCGCTTGACTGGTTAAAATTTGACTGGAGAAAACCAGAGAATATACCGCGACCCCAGACAGAGTATTGAAGTACTGATAAAACTTTACAATATCTTCTTTTGTGTTCAACAGAAAAAAGAAATTCATACAGTTTTAGAACAACTTGAGGGTGACGGAATTAAAAATTTTGTGTAAACTATTATTTTTAATCACAGATTTTTGGCCTCCAAAGCATTTCAGCCTGAAAATGAAATGGGCTGTTTCTGCCAAAAAAAAATATCAATGCATCTTTACTATTTGTAAGTAAAACAGGACATTCGATTAGAAAAATGCAGGATCTGCTTAATCCGTCAGCAATTGACTGGATCTTGAAAAGTGGATATTGTTTATCAGAACATAGAAGAAATTAAAAGTTTGATGTTTTTTGCAACAGTACATTTCGTAGGTTTACATGATGGCACCCTGGAAACACACACAAAAAAAAACATGTAACGCCAGGCAGCCATCTGTTAAGTGCTTTTGCCTCTTGACCTTTAACCTGTAACAAGTGAGGCACATTTTTGAATTTGCATCTGATTTGAATACCCAGCTCTATCATCAGGTGGTAATAGGTCAAAACAGGTTAATTCACTCAAAAATGAAGCCAAACCTTTTGTCCCAAACCTGTTTGCATGTTTTTGACCATAGTATTCAGTCACCATAGCTGTCAAAAATGTCAAAAAAGATAAAAAAAGCACAAAAGGACCACAATTGTAATCCATATGAATCTGGCACTCTGCTTCAGCTAAGAGCAAATCACATACAGTGCCCATTCCCATAACACTCTCTCTCTCTTCTGCGGCCTGTTCCTGTTCCAGTACAAGGTTGCTCTCTCTCTCTCTCTCTCTCTCTCTCTCTCTCTCTCTCTCTCTCTCTCTCTCTCTCTCTCTCTCTCTCTCTCTCTCTCTCTCTCTCTCAAAGTTGGGTTCAGAAGACTTGGTTCTTGGATATGAAATGTTGGCAGTAAATCACCATTACCAATGTTACAAAAGTAAATAAATTGTTTAATTTGAAATGTGAATTTCTTAAAGGGGGCATAACGTTTCACCACCTGCGGTTCGACTCATGATCGGGAACAAACAAACACACTTGCAGAACCCTGTTGCTGCTACGGGAAAAAAACCTGCATCCTCTGTTTCCTGGGTTATTTGAGAAGCTGAACAAGGTTATCTTTCCCTCACAACCAGATACACACTTCTTTAGTTACATTGTTGATTTCGTGCTCTAAAAACAAAATGACAGCACTGCCGACGGCTCCCGTAGCCCGAACAAAGCGTGTTGTGGAAGCTCTTGGTCTACTTCTGGTTGATATGCGCCTGTGCATAGACCGTAAAAAAATATGGACGACTCGACATCATCCGTTTCCGCTTGTCATATTTGAAGCTTTCAGGCAGCCTTGCACGGCGCGGACATCTTGGGACCGAGTCTGCGCAGTAGCGATTTCGGGACCGGAGTTGCGCAGTAGAGCGCAGGAAGTAGAGCAGGAAGTACAGTCGCGATATCAAAAGCCCGCCCACACTCTCGCAGATGCAGAACAATTAATTATGTTGGTGTGAAATAAACAGTTATGGAAATGTAGAAATTAAAGCTAAAGCACCAATCTGCTCCCAAAAATTTCGAAAAAAGTCCGTTAGTGCCTCAGTGACAACTTCACTCAGAGAAGACGTCAGTCTCAGCTGTCAATCATGACGTCACACCCTCCGTTTTTAAAGCATCAAATAACTAATTTAAACTAAACTTATTTTTAAAACGAACACCTGAAATGAAATCATCGTGATGATAACTGCCTTCAGTGACATAAACTAACTTTGGGGGAAAATTTTTGAAGTGTAATTTTATTATTTAGTTTGCCTCGCGTCCATTAGAAATCACAGAGGGGCGGCTATACTGGGACCGGTCACCGGGGGGCGATAGAGGCGCGAAAGCTTCAGTAAATGAGAGGGAGACTGCAGGCTTGCGCCTGTGCATATCTGGGAGAAGTGCAAGAAATACAAGGAAGTCCACCCTTTAAGACCATGCAGAGCCATACTTAGAAGAAAAAAATCTAATCTTGAAGGAGTGCATCATAGCTCATCAACTACACAACATGGCTCAGTCATTCATTCATTCATTCATTTATTCAGATGTCAGTTATTTTCCAGAGTCTGGACTATCCGTTTCAAACAGAATCAAATCATTCTAATCTGTTGTGTAGCTGTATAGCAGAAGGCTCTGTTGTTGAAGTCAACTGATTTGATGTTGAGAGAGTATGTCATCCCAGATTTTTCAATGAGGTAATCAAATTTGTGGTCGCTTTACCTCATGGTGACAAAACCCTTGAGTAAAATCCCTCTGTGAGACCAATCCCAAACTCAGGCACAGCAAGACTACTAGATGAAAGAACTTCCCCTCCTTTGAGAAAGTATTCACTTTTGTGCTCTCCCTAATCCCTCTACGAGTTAGTTAAATGAAGCATGGGCTCTCTGATACATATTGCAAAGCGGGGCCAGCCGGGGTTACGGAGACCCCACAGGGAGTCTGTGCTAGTTTCAGGCTCCTTTTTGGAGGGGTGAAAAATAATGTGAAACTCTCAAGAAATTGTGAGTAGGGCTGATTTCTAGAAGTAGAACTCAGCCATTAGATCCTTAATTGCATCTTGAAGCGTTGTAGATTACAGCGGATGGCCATCTCCATGGCAGGATATTAGATTTCAGTGGTATGCTGTAGTGAGCGCTTGCACTAGGAGGTCTAGCATCGGCTCATGGTCAGGGGAAATGTATCCAATAGAGAGGGGAACCTACAGAGCAGGAAAAATGGCATGTGGGTTGTAGTTTGTGTTTATCTAAAGGTGCTGTGCATTGAGTATTCAACATTACTTTGTCTTTTTGTTTTGCAAGTTCACACAAAAAAAGACAAAAAAATCTTACCCAAACGTTTGAATGGTACAAATAATATTTTCATAATGCCTGCTTTAATTCTTCATTTGATGTTTGTATATATAATACTACCATCCAAAAGTTGGCCTAAGATTATTTCTTTATGAAATAAACTAATACTTACATTCAGCAAGAATGCATACAAGGGGACATATTACGCCAAGATGTAGTCTGTGAAGTTTCAGCTCAAAATACCCACCAGATTATTTATTAGCGTGTCAAATTTTCCCCATTATGAGGGAGGGATTCTGGGAAGTGTATTAATACTCCCTATATTAGCAGACACCATCCTCACAACTGTTTTCAACATTGATAACCATAATAATTTGATTATTGAGCATCAAGTATTATAATGATTTCTAAAGGAATAATGATGATGGACATTCAGCTTTGACATTACATAAATAAATTGCATTTTAGAGGTGTCATGAACTGGCTTTTTAATTTTTTTTATACTGTTGTCTGAGGTCAACTAATGATGTTTGTGTGATTTTTTTCATTCAAAAACATCACAACTAATAAGTAATAGGCTATTTTCTACACTGGTTTTGAGGCTCTCTTCTGAACGCTGGGTTTTGATGGGCATGCGTGCAGCAGTTCATGGAGACTTGGAAGTAAACGCCCACGGCTAGGATTGGATAAGATTTGCATATTTAATGAGCTTCAGCTCCTGTCATATCTATGCCCCTGTCAGTTCAGTTCACATGAGGGAGGGGTTGTTTTGAAAGCGGCAACCAGAATGATTCAAGTACGTCTTTATCAGACAAACACAATGATTTATTTCTCATCCACCCACGATTGTTTGGACTATAATTTCTGTATTACATAGCCCGCACGATCGTTCCATATAAGCGCGAACCGCACGCACACACACACACACACACACACGTTCATGCGCACCTTTTATATATCAAAAGCTCAAGGAAAGTTGATTTCTCAATTCATCACCCCTTTAAAATATATTAAAATAGAGAACAGTTAAAGGGTTAGTTCACCCAAAAACAAAAAAATTCTGTCATTAATTACCCATGATGCGAATAGTCTTTGTGAAGCTATGATTCGCTGATTCGATACACTGATTCATTACACTCTGAAGCTTCAGAAAGCAGTGTTTTGAAAACCTTTTGTACTTTTAAAATGTCCTAATTTAGTTTTGGAGGTCTCCAACAAGAGGTTTACATGCATCAAAAAAAACAAAACAAAAAAAACTTATATTTTCTCATAGTATACATTGCACAGCATCACAATGTTCACTGATTCTCAAACAACCCGATGGATAGGTCTCTAAATGCCTCCTTTCCACAAATCTACGGTGCAGTGAATATTTTGGAAACGAGCAACCATTACCATAACAGATCTCCAGCTCTGTCCGGCATCCAGAAGCTTCACTCAGCGATAGTACACACTGTAAAGACAGTACCGATGAAGTTGATTTTTTAATCAATCCCAGCACGAGTCCAAATCGACGATGAAACAACAGAAGAACTAGCCTTGTTATTCAACCCGAACCTTGAGCAGTATGTTTCTCATTGATGTTACTCAGTTTGAGGTACATTATGAGATGTTACAACTGTAATTCCTCACCATCAGGATTAACACGTGTATGTCCGTCAACAAACCCATGTGTGCATATGTGTATGTGTGTGTGTGTGTGTGTGTGTGTATTTCTAATTTATTGCAGTGCATATGGGGGAATTGTATCAATAACAGCACATACTTTAGCCCACCACCAATTATGTGAATGACTGATGTAACATTTGCAAAACAAATCTTGCTCCATCCTTTATCTTTACTCAGAGTGTAGGCTATGAATGAGAGACAATCTGCATTTATAGATAGTTTTATGTAACAGTTGCCCACAGATTATTTACAGTAGTATTTCAGTAAGACAGTAATAACATGAGTTAGTCGGTTAGTCAGAGATCTATACAATATGAAACACAATGCCCGCAACAAGTGGATGGCAATATGCTAATGTTGACGTCACAATAAAACAACTTGTGATTTGTTTAATTAACTCCGAGTGGACTCCTACTTTTGAAAGACATAACTTTATATACGGTGCACTTTCAGATTTAAAACTTTGCAGGATGTTCTCATTCACTTAGAACTATGTTACACACTATATAAGGTCGATCAAAACATCCATAATAGGGTTTCTTTAAATTTAATTAATAATCTTTCACAATATTACTATTTGTACTTTATATTTAATCATTTAATAATGAAGAAAACTGAATTTAATCATTTTGGCCTTATTTAGTCATGTCCTCTGACTTTTTCAGAAAATATTGATATATGCAATTGATTGCATGTAAACGTAATTACTTATTTAGCATATCATGTATTTAAAGGTGGGGTAAATGTTGTTTTAAAACCGTTTTAGAAAAAGGACACGGGCCGAGTGGAATAACAAACTTGTAGCCAATCAGCAGGTAAGGGGCGTGTCTACTATTGATGGTGAGAAGAGCGCTCGCTCTTGCTCTGTGCTCGTCATTATTCAAAACACACGAGTCACACATGACGGACATTAGCCGAGAACTAGCCTAATATATGCTGCTTGACTATGCTTGTGTGTCATGTTCGCTTGTCAGTCCATTTGCGATTGTATTGTGTCTCACTTCAGCGATGATATCCCTTTCATTTCCACACCGTATGGAGCGTCTCAAGTTTGCTTACTCTTTTCATGATCTATATAACCCTTATCCAGTCATAATTGTAATATGTGGTTAGCTGGACTGTGTGCTTGTGTACTATCGAGTTGTTCATGAGAACGGTTTGTGTGTGTTTTTGTGATTGCTGTAACTCTAATCTTGTCATAATTGTAATATGTCGTTATTTGGACGGTCTTGCTCGTGTACTATCGAGTTGTTCACAAGAACGGTTTGTGTTTTTGTGATAGAAGGGATGACTTTTCATTGAATATTCGACCAGGATTAGATACACAGAGATTCTGCCATAGCCGTTGATGCCTCTGGGTTACGTATGTGTGGGGCGGCGCTATCAAAATAGGAGCGAGACCCTTTTGGGGGTAGGGGCATGTTTGTTTTGGTGATTTGAAATAACAAAAACGGTTACCAGATAGCACTTACCCCACCTTTAATTTGATAAATTGACATCCCCAATAAAAAAAAAAAAGCAAAAATTCCTATCAGTGCAAAATCTATAGAACAGAATCCACAGTGAGACCACCTGTCAGTGAGCGTCTTCATATTTCCATGTATGTCAGCTCAGTTTTGTTTCTATCAGGGCAACATTTATCTGTTGCAAATGCGAATAGAGTGATCTCTTTCCTGTGGGACATGGCCTAGTTCTCATTACACTATTGTTTATTTACCCCATCAGATCTCTCTTTTTTAGTGTACTTGGCTTAAATCTAGCAAGTATGACAGGACGTCAACAGTAAAATGTTTACTGCATTCCCAGTAGGAGTTTTGATGATTCCCTTTGACATTTGTCAAACTCTGTATGTGGAGGGCCAGATCCCAAAAAAACTGCATAGAAGTTTCTATAGAAAATTGCCCCTATACCTCTAAATAAGGGCACTATTTGAGAGGATAGCCATTTGTAGTGGAGACCAAAACCATAGTGGACATTATCGAGTACACTTATTTAATCCTATAATGCACCGCGATAGGAAGCACACAAACGTTGTAGATGGAAGATGTCACCCGCAGCTGAATCATCCATCCATTTTACAATCCGCTGGTCCAATAGGTACAGCGTAATATCATACAAGTATAAATTCCTTTTTAATTGATTATTAGATTTTTTGAATTAAGGGTTATAAATAGTTTCTATGACAGACTTCAAGATAAATCTTTTCCACTGTAAAAAAAAAAAAGTTACAGTCTCAAATGTTTAAGGACAATCACAATATGTTTAAGTTATTTCAACTTAAATTATGTTAAACTGACTTTAAAAAATGAGTTGCACCTTGTACGAAGCTGGAGCTGTCATTTTGCTACATTTCAAATAATATATCTTTTTTTTTTTTTTTTTTTACATATTTTTGTAGTTTTTAAAAATCTAAAATACTATATTCTTTGTATATTTTGCATCACGGTGTAGCAACTTCAGGCACTTCATGTACTGTACCACTGCATATTTTTGTTTGAAAGCCACTGCAATAGAGAATATATGATGATAAATAGTACACTTGGCAAAAATAGTACACTTGTAACAAAATTCTCTGGTTCTTCTCATTTTCTGTCTCTTTTAAACTAGCAGGGGTCTTATTTCAAGAGGTGCGCTGTTGCCTTGAATGGGAATGAAATTAGCTCTTGATGTATTAACCCCTTGAGGAGAGTGTGTATAGGTCATCCAGTTGATCTGTATTGATCTGGACTGGAGTAATTTGGGAGAAAATTATGTTTGATTGTGCCTTCAGAGTTAGTGTGAAGTGTAGACTTGATGAGGAGATGCCCAGAGATGCAAGTGAGAGAAAAAAAAATCAATCTTTAACAATTCTTTCTTTTCTACCAGAGCTGCTTGAAGCCCAGAGTATCTCAGTAAATAAGAGGTGTAGTGTTTTACTTCACTCTTTCAAAGAGTCTGTCAGAAAAGATTACCAGGCAGACGCCACTTCTGTCGAATTGACTTTGAAGCTTTTTTCCCCTCTGCTGTTTCGGTGGAGTTTGCTGATGAGTCTTTGTAAAATGAAGTCTATTGATTTGACAAGACATCCGTTTGAGTTAACTGTCATTTGATTCAAGATATTTGGAAATTAGGGCTTGGACAGAGGTTGAATTGGGTCTGAAGAATTGTTTTGGTGTAGGGGTGTAATGATACCCTCATGTCACGATTCGATACATACACTCCTGAACAAAATCTTAAGACCAGGGGATTCATTGCAAGTTTTACACATAGTGGATCATAACCGGGTTGTAAGTGCTGCTTCAAAATGCCAAAAGAAGAAACAGGAGCAAGAGACAAAAAATAGAGAGTAGGCAATTTATTGAAAACTGCATTTAAACTCAAACCGGCCGTTCATCAGCTGATCAAAAGTTTAAGACCATAGCCCAAAAATAAACACACAACAGTACTGAAAGTGTCAAAAAAGGACTCAGTAGTGAGTAGCCCCACCGTTCTTGTTGATCACTTCAAAAACTCGTTTCGGCATGCTTGATGCGACTATTTCCAAGAGGCTGGTGGGAACGTTGCTCCATGTGGTGAAGATGGCTTCACGAAGGGCATCCACGGTCTGGAACTGACGTCCATTTTTGTAAACTTCCCTTGCCATCCACCCCCAAATGTTCTCAATGGGATTTAGATCAGGGGAACACGCAGAATGGTCCAAAAGAGCAACGTTATTCTCCTGGAAGAAGTCCTTCGTCAGGCGGGCTTTGTGAATTGCAGCATTGTCCTGTTGAAAGACCCAGGCATTACTGCACAGACGGGGGCCCTCGGTCAAGAGGGATGCCCGCTGCAACAGATCCACATAGCCAGTCGCCGTTTGACGCCCCTGCACAACCTGATGCTCCATTTTCCCATTGAAGGAAAAAGCACCCCAGATCATGATGGAGCCTCCTCCACTGTGCTGCGTAGAAAACATCTCAGGTGGGATCTCCTCGTCATGCCAGTAACATTGGAAGCCATCAGGACCGTCCAGGTTAATTTTTTTCTTGTCAGAGAATAAAACTTTCTTCCACTTTTCAATGTCCTATGTTTGGTGCTCCCTTTCAAATTCTAAACGGCAAGTTTGTGTCGTGGGAGGAGACGTGGCCTTTGAAGACGTTTTTTGTCCTTGAAGCCCTTCTCTAGCAGATGACGTCTTATGGTTATTGGGCTGCAGTCAGCATCAGTAAGGGCCTTAATTTGGGTTGAGGATCGACCTGTGTCTTCACGGACAACCCGTCGGATCCTGCGGCTCAGTGCAGGTGAAATCTTTTTGGGTCTACCACTTGACTTTTTTGCCCCATAACTCTCAGGATTTTTTAAGAAATGTCAAATGACTGTCTTACTGCGTCCAACCTCAGCAGCGATGGCGCGTTGCGAGAGGCCTTGCTTGTGCAGGTCAACAATCCTGCCAGGTTCAAAGAGAGAAAGCCTTTTTGACTTTGCCATCAGGAGATCTTGACAGTATGACTGCTTGAAGAACAATGACAGCCATATTTTTGTGCAGATTTGACCTTTTTATGGCTATGGTCTTAAACTTTTGATCAGCTGATGAACGGCCTGTTTGAGTTTAAATGCAGTATTCAATAAATTGCCTACTCTCTATTTTTTGTCTCTTGCTCCTGTTTCTTCTTTTGGCATTTTGAATCAGCACTTACAACCCAGTTATGATCCACAAGTGCGAAATGTGTAAAACTTCCAATGAATCCCCTGGTCTTAAGATTTTGTTCAGGAGTGAACTCACAATATGAATTAATAAAGAAATTCAGTTGTTGATTAAAATGTTACATTTGTTATTACATTAGGGGTGGAAATGAATAGGCTTGGACTTGGTGCTGGTAACCCAATGCACAGGACAAGTTAAATTAGTTAGTAATTGAATATGATTATATAATCATATTCAAATCTTGTATAAGATTTGCTAATGACTTTTTGTATTGAAAATGGCTATAAGAGAAAAAGTGTAAAAAGAGCACTGGCTATAGCCGAACCTTTAAAATAAATACCATCTTCATTTGAAATTCTGTATCCTCTGATTATCCTCTGATTAATCAGATGGTTAAAATCTAAGTGATTATCATGCATGGCTCATGGCTCAAAATAAATTCTAATCATATTTCAGATGGAAATCTAATTTATTTCCTTTTCCTCAGCCACTGAGGACCAAGAATGCGGGGTGATAGATACATTTCCTCACCTCCCAATTTGTTCCATAGATTAATAAGGCTGCTTGGAAACAGGTGTCAGAAACCTTTTGATAAATTCCACCCTTACCAGCCGCTATCTTCTCTCAGACTATCTTGTATTTTTGATCTTAAGTTGTTTACTCCTCCTCACACATCCTTGTCATCTTAAAAAAAAAAAAACAGACTTGAGTGCTACAATCCTCCCAATTACCCTGCAAAAAAATCTTCGCTGGCTCTTGTGAAGTTGGTAGAACCAATTTTTTTGTCTGACTCTGAAATACATCCTTTCAAATCTTAAGTTAGAGCTGCCTATTTCAGTGCGTATTTCATAGGGTTAGTTCACCCCGAAAATGAAAATTCTGTCATTATTTATCCTCATCTCGTTCCAAACCTGTAAAACTTTCGTTCAACTTCAGAACACAAATGAAGATCTTTTTGATGAAATCAGAGTGATTTCTGTTCCTCCATAGACAGCTACGCAACTAGCGCTTATTCACATATAAACACTGATCAGCGAACAGAAACAGAAACTCAACCGAACCTGACACTTCTTTACGAGTGAGAGCAAACCTCAAATCTCATGTTATTAAAGATGAAGTGCTGTGCACAGGCTATTTAAAACCGTATTGGCTATTGGACTCGATGACAAACATAGCTGTAATATAGCTGACATGTCCCCACCACTTTTTGAAACATCTCGCTGCACGGATAAACGCACCTAATACAAAACAAAACACATCTCAAGTTAACTAGCAGCTCATGATTTAGTTAGTTTGTTAAATAAGGTCTGATCTGGTGCTTGTTTCGCTGTTGTCAGTGACGCAGATGTCTCTTGTGGCCTGTGCACACCACTGCTGCCCCCTAACAGTGGACGAACCGTTAGTCGACTAGAAGAGGTTTGGTTGACCAAAATTGTATTAAATGGTTAGTCACCAAAAACAAGAACAAAAACAAATTGTTACCGGCAGGGAATCCAAACATCTGCCTATCATTCATCAACCTCAAAAATGGCTTATCGCTTGTAAGTAGTAAAGTTGCTACTACTTACATTTAAAGTTTTCTGATTAATATTAACCTAGATAAATGTGCACTGATTAGGCTATGTATGAAATATATAGGCAATTAAAGAGTCATAATTATGATTTATGGCTTATTAAAATAAACGCTTGATTAGTCGAAAAATCTTTAGTCGAGGGCATTCCTAGTGCACACTGTGCAGTCTTCACATGAAAGAGCACTTTAAGCTACCGTTTAATGCTGTTGCGGAGACTTTCTATTTCTTCCTGTGAAATCACAAAACAAAGTCCACAAAAAACGATACACTTTATTTTAAGGTGTACAATATAATTTATATATTTAAGTACAAAGTAATATTAACCACGTGCACTTACTATACGGTTAGAGTAGGATTAGGGTTTGGTTGAGGGTTAGTTACATGCAATTCAAAATTATGCGCAAATTAGGCTGTCAATTCTATGGTAAGACTAGCCTGACAAGCCAGACCCACATCAAGATGTTTGGTCTGGAAACTCACCATTGACAGGGCTCAATCCGAGGGGCGGGATAAACGGTTGTCTTTCAAACTCCCTCTGCACACGATAGGATAGCGCTACACCAACCAGAGCAACGAAGGTGAAGCAGAGCTGGCTGACTGATTAAACATTCGCCGTATCCGGTCGGCTAAACTCCGAACACATCTTCCCTTCTTAAGAATGACTTCAGTGCCGTTCTTTGTTCTTTTCTCAGAGAAAAGCTTAACTCCAAGTCTTCCAGAGTCGCGGTCAAAGCTGATTCGAAAGACCGCCGCCGTTCGCCAGTTTCTGTGTTTACTAGAAGCACGCAAACGCAACTCGGCCGTCGTCATTATGGTCCCGCCCACCGACTCTATACACGATGTGATTGGCCCGTCCAGATTGTGAGGAATACAGCTCAGAAGGGTATTGAGAGTTCCTAGACGACACTTGCGGGCAGATTAAATTTGCTGCTGCTAGGGTGCGTCTAGATTTCTAAGCAATGGTAAGACATGTAACATATGTAAAAAGGACACTGTAAAATAAAGTGTTACCAAAACTATTCCTTGCTCTTGATATACAACCACTGATGATATTTGCTTTTGATGAGAAAAATAAATAAATAATATATTACAGTTTTGGGAACACTTTATTTTACAGTGTCCTTTATACATATGTTACATGTCTTACCATAGTAATAACAGTAAAATATAAAATATAAATGTTTTTAAGATGAAATATATATTCTCTTTTTGCTCCAAGACGAATTACCTGAGAGCTGAATTGAGTATGTTTCATATTCAGTTATTAATTTTTTTTAATATTGACTAAACATATAATATGAAACGTTCTTGTAAATGTAATCTATTTAAACATTATTTCAAGAACTTGATTTGAACAGAAAGTCAACACCAAATGGCTTTATTTCACAACATTTCTGTTGAACAGAAAAATGTCCCTGAAAATGACAGGGGAGTATTTGTCACACTTTGTCTAAAAGCAGTGTGTTTTATGGCCCAGGAGTGCAACACAACAGGACACTTTTGTAACAGTGGCCGGGGCCCATTGTGTCTTAACCTCTTTTTTTCTGTTTGCATCAGCAGATAAATAGTTTACTTGCTGTTTTGCTCCCCTGTATGTCCTCATCACGCCTCTGTCCTTGAGGAAAACAGAGTTCAACAAATACAACATGAATTCTTTCATTGGTTCGGTGAATGCTGGAGTGAGTCTTCACAAACACACACGCTGCTTCATAGTCTGAACATATCTAGAGGACTGGAGTGACCAATCATCACATTTCAAACATCATCCATCATTCTGAGCATTTATTGTACGGACGCTTTGCAGCAGACAGCCTGGTTGCATTTATATATTTTTGAAGGCAAAGCAGGTACATGTGAAGGACAGTAAAGCATATATGAGCTTAATATCATTTTCTTTTTGTCCTTGTCACTCTTTCTCTTCCATAATGAAAGAGAGCACCTAACAGGGGCTATAAAGCAAATTCAATTCATCTCTCGGCCAGGTAATTCGTCTTGGGGCAATGTTACATAGACCAAAAAGAGAGAGAGAGAAAAAAAAAACTATACATTTCATCTTAAATACAATGGCCTTAGAGAAAAGCAAATTGGTTTCTAGCCTATCTAAATGCAAATTGTGTTCTGTGGAACTGTTGGGTAACATGAGCGCATGCATGTGGGTTTTGGACCTTTCTGAGACACACGGAAGGCCTCAATCATGTATGACATTTCAATATTTAATCTCCAATGACTGACGGGTCAATTCTTAAAAAGTTTCACATGGCAGAGATGTTAAATGATTTGTGTTGAAATATTTGCTGCATGCAACTCTTTGAATACCACTGTTTTATAGCCTGGCTCCGCCCGTCTACGTACTTCCGCTCAATTTTCATTTTTCTTTCAGTACTCCATCTGGGACTGTGGTATATTCTTAGGTCTTCTCCAAGCGGCAACATCCTCCAGTTTCTCTTGAAGCCAATACGGAAGTAACTTGAACTGCAATTCCTTGACTGGCCACTAGGGACAGCTCCAGAAGGGAG